>NC_045553.1:45422921-45565421 GCF_009769535.1 Thamnophis elegans
AAGAAGGAAGGAAGGAAGGAAGAAGGGAAGGAAGGAAGGAAGGAAGGAAGGAAAGAAAATGAAGGAAGGAAGGCGGGAAGGAAAGAAAGAAAAAGAAGAAAGGAAGGAAAGAAAGAAAGAGAAAGAAGAAAGGAAGGAAAGAAAGGAAGGAAGGAAGAAGAAAGGAAGAAAAGAAAGAGAAAGAAAGAAGGAAGGAAGGAAGGAAGGAAGGAAGGAAGGAAGGAAGGAAGGAAGGAAAGACATTTCCATGTTGTTTAATTCTGTAAAGAAAATCTCCCTAACAGCCTTGAGAAATCCACAAATGAAATGGGGGAGAGAGAAAGTTTAAGAAATGATATTGTTTTGGAATTTAAATGCTTTGGAACGAATAAATATCTTAATGTTTTAAATCTCACAGAGTTTCTGATTCTATTCAACTCTTCAAATTCGCTTTTAAAGTCCAATGATTTCATGCAAGGTGAAAGCAGGAGATTCTGGTCAGGATAATTCCAGAAAAAAATATTCTCCAACCAGGAGCCTGTGAATTGGGGAGGAAAAAAAATAACCAGCCCAAACTGGGAATGAAATCAATTTTACAGGTAGTCCTTGATTTATGACGACAACTGGGACCAGAATTTTCCTCACTAAGCAAGGCAGTTAAGTGAGTCGTAGTGGGTTTTACAAACTTTTTTTTGCCATGGTTGTTAAGTGAATCATGTGGACGCTAAGTGAATCCAGCTCCCCCCACTGACTTTGTCGGAAGCTGGCTGGGAAACGTCACAAATGGTGATCACATGAACCTAGGTGTTCTGACCCAGCTTCCCCAAACACGACAAACCCAGAAGATGAATAGTTGACTGCCACGCCTATTATTCATCTCCGCCCCCTGCCTTTTATCCCCAGAGCTAGGATGGGGCTTCGTTAGCAGCGGTGGCTCTTCCGTCCCAAGGACTGACCCATAGATTTCCACTGCTCTCCTCTCCTCTGCCACATCTATTTATCTTCACTTCCTGCCTTTTATCCCCAGAGCTAGAATGGGGCTTCGCTAGCAGCGATGGCTCTTCCGTCCCAAGGACCAGCCCATAGATTTCCACTGCTCTCCTCTCCTCTGCCTTCTGCGCATCTGTGCATCAGGCACTGGACTCAAGTGTTCCTCCTCTTCCTCATCAGCCACCTCCAGACCTGGGGGCTGTTGACTCTCCATCTGAGGGTTGATGGATGGACCAGGCTCTGCCCCCCTCCCCTCTCTCTGCCAGCTCCACTCCCTCTTCCCACTCGGAGCTTTCATCTTACTTTGCTGCTCTCCCTGACTCCCACGCCTCCTCCTCCTCTGATTTGGCTGCTGCAGCAGCCGGCGACCGAGATGCCACAACACCAGGACACTGCAACTGTCCTAAATACATGCCAGTTGCCAAGCACCTGAATTTTGATCATGTTTCCATGGGGATGCAGCAGGGGTCATAAGTGTGAGGACCGGTCCTAAGTCAGTTTTTTCCCCCAGTGCCCTTAAAACTTAAAACGGTGATTAAACATTGTATGTTGAGGACTCCTTGGATTTAATGAGATATTTGATGGGGTTTAACTGTCGCTCCACCCATAATTAATTGGAGAGAGACACATTTTAACAACAAAACAATCATTAAGCAGGAAGTTAAATGTTTAGTATACTCGCACCAACAAATGCTTAGGAAATCTAGGTTCAGGCCTACATTTTACACATTTTACCAGCGAGCGTGGGCCAATTAACAATTTTCAGGCTAATTTAGTGACAAATTGAAGCAGAAGCAAGTAAAACTATAACAGGAAACTCCCGTTCCTTGCACAGATGGGCTTAAAGTTGGTTCCGCAGTCATTTGTCTGTTCAAGCCCTACAGCTGCTCACTTGGGAGGCTACAATTAAAGGAATCACTTTTGATGCCTATTTCTGGTGTGAACCAAGAAAAATCTATACTTCGTTTTGTATATTTTAGTATATTTTGTATACTACTGTATCAAAAAGAGATGGAAGTCGCTGGGGGTTTAATTTTTTTAACCTTTTCTCTCTTTTCCCTTCCAATTTGTATTTTCATTTGTGTTTTATATTACAATAAACTTTAACTTAAAAAAAGAACCCTCCTGCAGGGTGTCCAGTTTTTAGTCCTTTAGAGGTCTCCCTTTTTAACAAAAAAAAAACCCCAAACAGCTGAATTGCATTTAATTGGCTGTTTTTTAAAATATTAAAAATAGGAAGCCCTTCACTGTTTCTTTTGGGGAGGGGGGAGGATCGGGGAAAGACAACACACACACACACACACGCACACACACACACACACACACACATCACCAATGCGTTTTTGATTTTTCCACTGAAAAAAATCTGGTCTGTGCAAAGGCTCCGCCATGTGGCCAGATGTTTAACATTTCAGCTCAGCTTGGTAAGACATTTTTTGAATCTCATCCTCTCCCCGCTTTGTGGGAGATAAGACTCTTGCCATAGAGTCTCCTCCTGGCACGCCTTGCTTCCCCACCCCCAAACCGGAAGCTCATCTCAAAATTGTGGTGCCAACTGGCGACAGGGAACCGCAGCAGAGGGAGGAAAGAGCCACATGTGGCTCCAGAGTCGTGGCTTGCTGGGTTAGATTAAAAGGAGAGCAATGCGCAGATAAGGACATTGGTCATCTAAGCATGAGTTCAATGACACGGTGTGCAACCAGGACAGTCAAGAAGTGTACTCAGCCTCTTCAATTGTCGTTTCCATGGATGACCAGGCCCTTAAAGTACGTCAAAATTATTAACATGTCCGCCAAATGTTGAAAATGCAATCAAGACTCCAGGCACATATTATCACATGTGGTGTCACGTGTGCAAAAGCAAAAAAAAGTTTTGTACAAAAATGCATACTACACATAGGTTATAAGCCAGAAATATTTTTGTTAGGCATAGCACCAGAAAAGTATGATAAAGGGAATATCTATATTTAATATTGAATGTCTTGACAGCAGCAAGAATTGTATTTGCATAGCACTGGAAAAATGAGGAAATATCCACAGAAGAGAGTGTAATAAAAAAAAAATACTAGATTGTGCAGATATGGATAAGTTGACATCAAGGATAAAGAAGTTAGGGAATATTTTTTTAACCTGGAACTTGTTTTATCGATGACTTGATAATAGAGATAGAGATTAGAAATTGGATAAATATTACTATGTGTAAGTAACTGACCCACACAATACATTATTCACAAAGCACTTGACTAGTTTCTCTATCCTCGTTTTAAACAATCCAAAATTGATAATGGGTATGCAACTCATAGTTGCATACTCTGTGGTTTATTCACCCAGTTAGGAGATAAAAAACCAAAACCACAGCTTGATGCTGTGGACGTAACTTGGATTGCACCATGGATTTATTTTCAATGGAAAGAGACAGACGGAACAAGTTATAAAACCCACATGACTTTATCCATTAAAGTTAAGATTTAAGAGCTCAAATGCAAACATATGGCTTGCGTTGGTTCTTTTTTTAATGTCGGGATTTTTATTGGTGAAGGAAAGATTAATTAAACCACAGCAGACTTAGTTCTTGATTCTTAAACCGCACAGAGAAGCTTAGAGGGATCATCCCCCTCAAAAATGAATGATGGGTTCTCTAGGAGCTCTGGATAGTTTTTGGTTGAATAATTAAGAAACAGGATCTCCAAAATGCATATTCGCATTAGCTGGAGTCACGCAAAAATATCCATGCAAAACTTATTATGGTCTCAGTTATAAAGCTCGGGGAATCCTTGACTTACAACCATTTGTTTAGTAACCATCCGAAGTTACGATAGCTGTGAAAAAAAAGGGACTTATCACTGGTCCTCACCCTTACGACCATCGCAGTCACATATCAAAATTCACAGACGCTTGCCAACTGGCATGTATTTATTTATTTATATATAAATACATGCCATTATTTATTTATTGCAGCATCGTGGAGTCGTGTGATCAACATTTGTGACCTTCCTAGCTGGGTTCCGACAAGCAAAATCCATGCTTGGGGAAATTGGATTCGCTAAACGACCGTGTGACTCATTTAAAACTGTTAATTATTTGCTTAATTGTGTCAAAAAATCGGTCATAAAACCGGGCACAACTTTCTTAACAACTACTTTGTTTAGCAAAGGAAATTGTGCCCCCAATTGTGGCTGTATGGTGAGGACTACCTGCATGTGAAAATCAGTGGCAAGGCTGAAAAGAAAAATTACCTAGATTTGCATTTTCATTTATTCATTATTCATTCATTCTGTGTCTGTCTGTCTGCCATCTTTCTATCCTAATCTATCTGACTTTGTATCTATCGTGTATCTCTATATCCATCCTATGCATCCACCCACCCACCCATCCAATTCATTTCCTGCCCATCTTCTGGTTCAGGTGACTCTGAATCAGTGGTGGGTTCCAGATTCAGTTGCAACCAGTATGGTGCAACGGGGCCGGGCGTCCACCACATGCATGCATACAGCATGCACATGCATCCTTACCTCCTGTGACACCTCCGCGACGCTCCAGCTGCTCGGTGGAGTGTCGCGCAGGCATTGTATGCTCCGTGCATGGAAGCGCTGAAGAGGTCAAATACAGGTAAGGAAGGCAGGCGGGCGGGTGGGCCCTCTAGAGCATTGTACTTGAACGGTACCCGGTGCTCCCGGCAGGCACCGGTACGCCCATACCGAGGCGTACCGCCTGCAACCCACCACTGCACCCATCCATCTATTTCATTTCCTGCTCATCTTCTGGTTCAGGTGACTCTGAAATCAGTGGTGAGTTCCGGATCCCGTTGCAACCAGTATGGTGCAATGGGGCTGGGCGTCCACCACATGCATGTGTGCAGCATGCACATGCGTACTTACCGCCAGTGATGCTCCGCGATGCTCCAGCTGCTCGACGGAGCGTCGCGCAGGTGCCATACGCTCCATGCGTGTGTGCGGAAGCCCCAATCGGCTCAAATGCCAGTAAGGAGGACGGGTGGGCGGGCCCTCCGGAGGACCGTACCGGAACGGCACCTGGTGCTCCCAAACAGGCACCGGTACGCCCGTACCGGGGCGTACTGGTTATATCCCACCACTGCTCTGAATGGCTTACATCAAAAGAGAACAACATATAACAGCACTTGTAAATGTAAAATGGATTAAAATTACAAAAAAAATTAAAACTGGATGGTCAGGTGCCTTCTCTGTTATTATTTATTTATTTATTATCAAAATTTATATGCCTCCCAATCCCGAAGGACTCCGGGCGGCTTACAAAAAGGAGAGAAAAAAAAGACAGTTTAAAATCACAACACCACATACATTCATTCTAATCGGGGCTGGACCTCAACAGTGAGGTCAACAGCCCCAGGCCTGCCGGAACAGCCAGGTTTTTACAGCTTTCCTGAAGGCCATGAGGGTGGGTAAGGTCCGGATCTCTGGGGGTAGCTGATTCCAAAGGGTCGGAGCAGCCACAGAGAAGGCTCTCCTCCGGGGGCCCGCCAGCCGCCACTGTCTGGCTGATGGCATCTGAAGGAGGCCCAATCTATGGGATCTTACTGGCCGCTGGGAGGTATGTGGCAGTAGGCGGTCTCGAAGGTACGCTGGCCCTAAGCCATGTAGGGCTTTAAAGGTAATAACCAACACCTTGAATTGCGTCCAGAGACCAATTGGTAGCCAGTGCAGCTCGCGGAGGACAGGTGTAACGTGGGTGTACCGAGGTACACCCAATATCGCTCGCGCAGCCGCATTCTGGACTAGCTGCAGTCTCCGAACGCTTTTCAAGGGTGGCCCCATGTAGAGGGTGTTGCAATAATCCAGCCTTGAGGTGACAAGGGCGTGAGTAACCGTTTGAAGTTCCTCCCTGTTAGTGAACCAACCACTTCCAATGGAGTCTAGTTCTAAAGGAGCAAAAAGCACAGAAGCTTGCCTCATTCCACTGACATCCAGCAATCGACTTTCTCTAGCGGAGCCTTTTCCGAAATGTGACACCAGTTGCTGTGGGCTTTTTAAAGTGAAACAAGACCAAATTGCTCTCCTATTTTAGAGACAAGAAAGGAGGATTTTCTTCCTGTCAAGTGTAATCCCCCCCTGAAGGCCCAGAGGATGTTTTAAATCTCGAGCAAATTCCTCTGCTCTGCAGTGGGGGGTATAATAATGTTTCTCTCTCGCTCTCTTTCACTTATTTGATCTCGTTTTTATTTTATTTATTCATTTAGTGGTTGGATTTAATTACTTGTCTTTCCTTCAACTCTTTACCTTCTCCCAGGCTTCCTCCCCTGCACAAAAAACCTGTCAGGTAGCTTGGGTTTAAAAAAGAGAAGGAAAAGCTAGTCCACCCAGTAATTTTCCATGGCTGAGAATGGAGAAGCCAGCCCAGCATTTAATGAGCATTTTAATTATCATACCCTATACCAGTGTTTCTCAACCTTGGCGACTTTAAGTCCTGTGGACTTCAACTCCCAGGATTCTGGGAGTTGAAGTCCACAGGACTTAAAGTCGCCAAGGTTGAGAAACACTGCCCTATACCATTTCTTCTTTACAAGCAAGTTGTTTTTTTAACTTTACAGTCTGAAAACACTATTAGATGAAGGCGGCTCTCTCCTACAACTTTACAGCTTATGAATCCAAGCAGAGGAAGTACCCTATTTTTTTTTACTTTGTGCCTGTCATCAAATCCTTACAACTTGCAGAAATGCATCTTGAGTCATATAAGGTATGAAGCCATAAATCAGGGTTTTTAAGTCCCAGTGACCAGATTCATCCCAAGATCGGACCGAAATCAAGTAGTATCAGGCCTGCAACCATCTTTTTTTTTGGGATCTTTGGCCTGCCACATTTTCTATTATTCTACCATGCATCACCTATTGTGGGAAAATGGGATGGGGGGGGGGATTAATTACTGTGTAGCCAAAACAAAAATCCTTTCTAGAAATCCAAGGTCATCCTTTGTCTCTGCACCTGACCGGAACTGGATGGGTGGAACTGCCAGCATGGCAATGGGAGATTGGACCATGGGATGGACTTTTGGGTGTGGGGGCAAGATCTTGAACTTTCAACTAGGTGGGGAAAACATGAAAGCTTTCAGATTCGGATTTTCCCAGATGTGCCAGCATGGCTCTCTTAATAAATTGGAACTTTGAGCAATATGTTGCCTTGGACTCTGATTTACATTTGGATGCTATCTGGAATCCTGAAAAGTAGACACAGGAGGGCTTAGTAGCTCTTCCAAAATAAACATTGACTGATTTCAAATTAGTCCTGAGTCTTCCGGGAATAGGGCGGCATACAAGCCAAATAAATCAATCAAATAAATCATATTCTGCTAGAATTAAGAGTTTTGGGGTATGACTTTCTGGTTCCATAAACAGAAAACAAGTACGATTGATTCAGCTTTAATTCCCTAAATAAGCCATGCGATTAGTTTATTCATAAAACAACTCCAAAAATCGAACTCCCAAAATCAAATTGTTTACGACTTTTAAAACAAATTGGGAACCCACTCACCATTTAATTTTTCAGCACATGTGCCAATAGAATGCAATATTTTTTTCCCTCTTTTTTGTGTGAAATGGGAATATTTTAAGAAATGTAATGTATTGGTAAACATAATAACCACCGGGCTCTGCAATGATACAGTGAGAGGTTTGGAAGGAGAAATGTATGCTTAAGGCTCTCCCAAATTTCCGTTACAATCCATAAAGCTTCAGCTGTGCATGACAAGGAACCGTACTTTGCTAAAGCTTCCTTATAGAACAACATGCACACTCGATAATGAGGTACGAGATCAGTGTTTCTCAACCTCAACAACTCTTAAGATGTGTGCACTTCAGCTCCTGGAATTCCCAAGTCAGCACAAGGAAATCTGGGAGCTGAAGTCCACACGGCTTAAAGCTAAGAGACACCGATCTGGAGACCTTGTCAATAACTCTGGCTGGAAGGTGGATCCATTCAGTTGATTCGCCCTGGCTGTGGAAACCAAGCAGGATCAGGCATGTCACTTGAACGGGAACGCCAAAGGAAATATTAGCCTCGTAGGCTGGGGGGGGGGGGGGGGGGGGGGAAGAATTTGAAAAATAATATCCCGAAGGAAGGCAGCTGCAATAGAACCACACCAAAGAGAAGAATTTCACCTGACAAGCAAACTCGGGGAAGTACAGCTTGTTACATGTAGCTGAGTTGCTGGCTATGTGGTTATTTATGTTTTTTTCTCCTTCCATTCAATCGTCTCTGATTCTTTGGAAACTGTCTGGACAAATTCCAGAGGTTTGCTTGGAAGTGGTTTGTGCTATTGCCTCCTTCTTAGGGTTAAGAGAAAGTGACCGGCCCAAGCTATCCAGTGGCCTTCTGTCAAAGGCAGGCGTCAGGCCTCCGTTCATATTCCTTTTAGGATCTTTGGCCTGCCACACTCTCTCTTATTTTATTATGCTGTTTCATTAGCGCGGAATTGGGAGGGGGAATTGTATGGCGTTAGATGCTATGTAGCCATAACAACATTCTTTCTAGAAAGCCACGGTCATCCTTTGTCTTTGCACCTCTGCACCTGACTGGAAGAGGATGGGTGGAATTGCCAGCATGGCAGTGGGAGATTGGAACATGGGATGGACTTGTGGGTGTGGGGGGGCAAGATCATGAACTTTCAACTAGGTGGGAAGCCCCGGAAGCTTTTAGATTCGGGTTTCCACAGATGTGCCAACATTTCTCTCTCTCTCTCTCTCTTAATAAATTGGAACTTTGAGGAAAGCTCTGCCTTGAACTCTGATTTAATTCTGGATGATATTTGGAACACTGATAGTGGGACTCTTCCAGTCCCTAGCTGAATGCCTTCACCCCTTTAACTAGGGGTGTCTAACCATGGCAACTTTAAGACCGGTGGACTTCAACTTTCAGATTCTGGGAGTTGAAGTCCACCGGTCTTAAAGTTGCTGACTGGGGAATTCTGGGAGGTTAAGTCCTCAAGTCTTCAAGTTGTCAAAGTTGGACGCCCCTGGAGTACAGCACTCTGCCCGTTTTATTAAAATCTATCCACAGGAAAAAAAATCATTTTAGTGATTTTATCACCAGAAAACATCAGACCCAATAAACGAAATAAATCCACTATACAATATGCGCATATATAGATATACCATCTTCACTTTTTTAAAATTTACGAACACTGATTTCAGGCACTCAATAATTACATTTCACAACTTTTGATCTTTTAAAAACATTATTAAAGAAAAGACAATTTCCACAGACTGTCTAAATTTTTTTGGGGGGGGCGGGGAGTAAGAAATGGTAAGATATCCTACATACAGAAAAAAAAATCAGAATTTTTTTTCACATTATCTCCTGAATTATTCGCATTTTTTTTTAAATCAAAGCAATCATATTTACTCTGATAAAGGTTTGGGATTTACACCCCAGAGTAAACAGAAGGTGATTTTAGTGTTTGAAGTAACACATGTTGAAGAGGAAAGCAATGATTTAACAGGAGTGTCAAACTGGCGGCCTACGGACGGGATGCGTCATGCACAGGCCACGCCCACCCTAACTCTGCAAAGGGTTAGGGTGGGCGTGGCCTGTTTGCTGCTTTGCTGGCTGAGGAACTCTGGGAGTTGAAGTCCACAGGTCTTAAAGTTGCCAAGGTTGGAGACCACTGCTCTAAACCACTATTTCTCAATCTTGCCAACAGTCTGCTGCCTGGGGAGTTTGGGGACTAGAAGTCCACATGTCTTAAATTTGACCAAGTTTAGAAAACCTGGGCTTTGCATGTTCTGTTGCAATTTGGCGCCCTTTGGATATTGATGCTCTGACATACATCACCTCATTTTGTTAATTGCTGCGAAGGTGTCCCCTTCGGTTCAGGACTTCAGAAATCCCTCCCACCGATTAGTCTGTAAAGACAGGACTAAAGTGCATTGCAATATGTATTTTAGGATGGAAACAATTAAGGAATCCATTAATTCAAACCAAACCCACTTATTTAACACGCTGGTGCAACAGTAGACATTCGTAGACAGACTACACAGCAACAGCTTACAAGGTGTTGCTGAAAGTTGCTTTCAAACATCTGCCAAGGATGGACTTCAGAGCAGCCCTGACCGCTTCCTGATTCATTCTAGTGGCCACGGGGAAATTCATGGACGCTATTCTCTTGCTCAACATCCAAGAGACCGCTCTGCTGTGAATCCACATATTCTGTCTTCTCATCCTGGAATGTTAGGTGCCAAATATTTCCATTTTGGAAGCTAATGGATGGAGACGGGGGGGTCGACTTCCAGCTACGCAGTTGATAAGGCATAGAGGTTCCTCATCCTTCCGTTGGGAGGGCTTGCTATTTATTTTTCGCTCCTGGGAGTTTCTTATCCTCCTGGCCGTTCGCCAGCTTTTCCAAATATGCGTGGGGGCCCTGACCTTCAAAAGAAGAGGGGTTTTGTAGGAGCCCCCGATTCTATCCCAGAGGGTGAAGTACTGGCCGTAATTGTAATTGAAGTACAAGTGGTGGTCCGTGTGATGGGCAGATCCGTTGATGATGGATTTCAGCGGACCGGGAACGCAATAGTTCCCGTCGTGAATGGAGATTGTCCAGACGTTGACGAAGATGTAAAGGACCAAATAGGTCACTTTGTGAAGAGGAAAAAGGAACGGGTAGACATGATAAGGGATGCTCTGACTGAAACCGTCCAGGGGGTGGAAAGCGTGGCTGGCAAACGGAGTTGGGATCTTCCATACATGATGGGGTTTGTGGAAACGCTGTGGAAAGAACCAGATCGTTAGAAGCAGATGTTAGAAATCGTAATATTTTCACTTCATTTGGCTGAGGTTTCCACCAGCTACATAAAATGGGCTACAGGGGATCCTCAACTTATGACCATAACTAGAATTTCCTCTCCTAACCAAGATGGTTGTTAAAGGCGTCGTGCCTAATTTTACCATCATTTCTGCCATGGTTAAGCAAATCACCCCAACCCTCAGAAAAACAGGCCAGTTTCCAAGTACCTGAATTTTGATTGCATCACTAGGGGAAGGCTGGAATAGTCCTAAGTGCGAGGACCAGTCATAAGTCACTTTTTTCGGTGCCCTTGTAACTTCGAATGGCCAGTAAACGAATGGCGAGTAAGTCGAGGACTGCCTGTTTTGGGCAACCCTCAACCGATTTGCGCATTGTGAATTTCACCAATGTTACTCCACCGTTGCTTATAAGGGACAGAACTAAGTTCAGTACCATGGCAGAAACCATGTTGAGGAACAAAATGTTCCACAAGGGACTGACCCACATTCAAAGACTAGAAAAACTGGCCTCAGTCTGCTATACCTGGGTTTCTCAATGGGTTAAGCATGGAAGCCAACAGAGTTTAAAGTTGCCAAGGTTGAGAATAGAATAGATATTGGAATGAAGAGTAGAGAATAGAATAGAATAGATATTGGAATGAAGAAGAGTGAATAGAATAGAATAGAATAGATATTGGAATGAAGAATAGAAAATAGAGAATAGAATAGATATTGGAATGAAGAAGAGAGAATAGAATAGAATAAAATAAAATAGATATTGGAATGAAGAATAGAGACTAGAATAGAATAGATATTGGAATGAAGAATTGAATAGAATATTGAAATGAAGAATAAAATAGAATAAATATTGAAATATAGAATAGAATAGATATTGGAATGAATAGAGAATAGAATAGAATAGAATAGAATAGAATAGAAAGGAGCTGGAAAGGACCCTGGAAAACGTTGTGTTAAACCACTGGAATGTTCACTCAAGCCAAGCTAGGAACATTCATCCAGGCATTGAGTCCTCTCCTGCTTGTTCTTGCCGATAGCGATCAGCACACTGCTTCAATCATGCATATTCCAGGTGCTGCCTGTTCTTCCAGAAACAGTCTCACAAGGACATTATTGACCTTACCTTATAGAGGAGCTTGTGGTGGAGAAACCGATGAATCCAGTAAATCCACATATCGGTGAAGAACAGAAATGAAAGCATGCTGAAAATCACGTCAAACCATCCTAGTAAGGAGGGAAGAAAATTAGGGGCTGGTGGAATTCCAGTCGATTCAACTCATGAGAACAAAGACATCTGTCAAGTCTATTGGACAATGTTTGTATCTGGAATTTACTTTAATAATAGTTAGGCAGGTGCCAAATCCAAGAATTGGATCATCAAAGAGCAACCCAGGGAGGAACAGGAGTTTCAGGGTTCCAAATAGCATCCAAAATTAAGTCAGAGTCTGAGGCAAAGGATTCCTCAAAGTTCCAATTTATAAGAGAGCCATGTTGGCATATCTGGGAAAACCCGAATCTGAAGGCTTTCCGATTTTCCCCACCCAGTTGAAAATTCAAGATCTTGACCCCACCAAGTCCATCACATGATCTAATCTCCCACTGCCATGCTGGCAGTTCCACCCATCCAGTTCCGGTCTGGTGCAGAGACAAAGGATGACCTTGGCTTTCTAGAAAAGGATTTTGTTATGGCTACATAGCATCTAACTCTACACAATCCCCCCTCCCACTTCCCCACAATAGAAAAGGCCTAGTAGAATAATAGGAAGTGTGGCAGGCCAAAGATCCAAAAGAAAAGATGGCTGCAGGCCGGACAGAGACATTTTCAGGTGGGTGGACACGGCCAGAACTTGTGAACATATTTCTTCTTCCTTTCCCACCTGATCATTTTTAAAAGGAGGAAAATAAGCTCGATCAATGTCAGAATTTGCACAGTGGTCCTTCTATTTGGGGACAAACGTTAGCAGTAAAGAGGCAGTGGTGCCGGTTTCCTTAAGGCTGCTTCCTTTTCTTGTAGATCAATGTCTCTCAAACTGGGCAACTTTAAAACATGTGGATTTCAACTTCCAGAAATCCCCAGCCAGTATAGATTTCTGGGAATTGAAGTCCACATGTCTTAAAGTTGTCCAGTCTTAGAAACGATACTGTAAATGGTGAGCCATGTTGATCTACAGGGGCAAGAACCCAGGAATTTTCTGTCTAATCTATTTGATTCAAAGGCACCAGTTTTTGTCAGTTGTCTTTTTTATGCTCTGAGGAAGTTGAGCTGCAGCTCACAAAAGCTGACTCCTTTGAACATCATCTGCTAATCTGTTAATTGGAAAGGGGGCTGCCAGACTTGGGATCTTCCGCCTGCGAAGAGAGAGAGAGAGAGAGAGAGCAGAGCTGTGCCCCGTTCTGTGTTTCTCAGGAGTCTTAAGAGAAATCAGAGGCCCACAACACATTTGAAAAGAACCTGCAGCTCTCAGCTAAGCAGGCAGCAGCTTGAATGGTATTGTTTTTCCATTCAAAGGCATTAAAAATGTGCACAAATATGTGGGCTGTTGAATTGCCTGATCAGTTAAAGGATTGCAGCCAGAGTTCCTTAATTAATGATGCAAACTTCACTGGTCTGCTTCAACGATCACTTCCTTATGACCCCATTTAATGGACTAGACAAATGATACAAACTTCATTGGTCTGCTTCAACGATCACTTCCTTATTTAATGGACTGGACAAATAATGCAAATTTCTTTGGTCTGCTTCAACAATCACTTCCTTATGACCCCCATTTAATGGACTAAACAAATAATGCAAACTTCATTGGTCTGCTTCAACGATCACTTCCTTATTTAATGGACTAGACAAATAATACAAACTTCATTGGTCTGCTTCAACAATCACTTCCTTATTTAATGGACTAGACAAATAATACAAACTTCATTGGTCTGCTTCAACGATCACTTCCTTATTTAATGGACTAGACAAATGATACAAACTTCATTGGTCTGCTTCAACGATCACTTCCTTATTTAATGGACTAGACAAATAATGCAAATTTCTTTGGTCTGCTTCAACAATCACTTCCTTATGACCCCCATTTAATGGACTAAACAAATAATGCAAACTTCATTGGTCTGCTTCAACGATCACTTCCTTATTTAATGGACTAGACAAATAATACAAACTTCATTGGTCTGCTTCAACAATCACTTCCTTATTTAATGGACTAGACAAATAATGCAAATTTCTTTGGTCTGCTTCAACAATCACTTCCTTATGACCCCCATTTAATGGACTAAACAAATAATGCAAACTTCATTGGTCTGCTTCAACGATCACTTCCTTATTTAATGGACTAGACAAATAATACAAACTTCATTGGTCTGCTTCAACAATCACTTCCTTATTTAATGGACTAGACAAATAATACAAACTTCATTGGTCTGCTTCAACGATCACTTCCTTATTTAATGGACTAGACAAATAATACAAACTTCATTGGTCTGCTTCAACGATCACTTCCTTATTTAATGGACTAGACAAATAATGCAAATTTCTTTGGTCTGCTTCAACGATCCCTTTCTTATGACCCCCATTTAATGGACTAAACAAATAATGCAAACTTCATTGGTCTGCTTCAACGATCCCTTTCTTATGACCCCCATTTAATGGACTAGACAAATGATGCAAACTTCATTGGTCTGCTTCAACGATCCCTTCCCTATAACCACATTTAATGGACTAGACAGATTCATGGGCAAATGCACATAATTAAGTAAACATATGGATGGGCAAGGCTACTAACAAGTTTAATAACACTGTGTTTGTGGTTAAATCATAATTATAGTTTTTCTTCCATGCTACTTAGTATTTTACATTTCAAAGCTTTCAATTCCCAACCCTAAAAGTTACCATAAAGTAGCAGATATAATTTAAAACATCTTTCCCTAAACCAATGCACTCCAGAAAGTAGCAGTTAAATTGTACCATACAAGTCCACTTCTAAACCATTTTACTTTGCATAATCGGGGCCGAGATATATTTCGGGATGGCAAAGACTCTGGTGCAATGGAGGAGTTTTAAGGAAGGAAGATATAAAGGGACCGAGAAAGATTTATACCGTGTATGGGTTCTGGGAAGTTGGGGGAGGGAAGATTGCGGGTGGTTGGGGGGTAGGGTGGGAGGGAGGGATGTATATTATGCTTGACGAGGGGTGTTAGACTTTAATATAATATGATTGCACATGTATACTGTCTTCTCTAAATAAGATATGTTAAGTATATTGATATGGAAGCATAAATACCATCAAAATAGAATGGAGTTTGCTCAGAAACTGAAATACACCAAGTGAATGAGAGGAAGAGTGGGAAACAGAGGAGAGAAGAAAGATAGGAAGAGAGGGATAGGAGAGAGGGTAAGGGGGGAAGATGAGGAGGATAAGGAGGAGTGGAATGAAGAGAGAGGAGAAGGAGAAAGGAAGGGGAAGTAGAGTAGAAAAGGATGATGGAGGGAAGATAGGAAGTAGGAGAGAGGCAGAAGAAAGAGGTGTATGGAGAGCAGAAGAGCTAATAATGGGTTTTTATCTTTCTGGGCGTTGATGGCAAGAGGAACTGAAGTAATTACTACTTAATACAATAGGATATTGGCTATGTAATAGTATACATGTGATTATATGTTATGAAAATGGAAAATAAAAAAAGTATATTTCAAAAAAAAAAAAGATATAAAGGGACCGAGAAAAGTATCCGCAGGGAGGCCAGTTCTGGAGAGTGTTGACAAACAGGGGTGCTTACCATGGGGAGAATCCTCAACGCTGCTGTAGAGTTTGCTGTAGCCTCTGACCTCAGCAAAGAAGATGGCCACGGTGGGAACGCTGATGGTAGGCAAAGATGAGAGGGTGTGCTTTATTTCCCGCTGCACTTGATTCTGAACACAAAAGCAAAGAATGGGTCAAAAGGCCTTTCAAAACCACCCAGTCCTAACTTTGGCACAAATATGAGTCAGTTGCCAAGCGTCTGAATTTTGATTCCACGATCCCGGAGAGGCTACAATGGCCATGTCAAGTGTGACGGTCACAGGTCCCTTTCCTCCCCCCCCCACCCAGTGTGGTTGTAACGCCGAACGTCCTGTTGTTAAGTCGAGGACCAACTTAGATCAGTACCTTAAAATAATATATTATAGATAACGGACAAAAAATAAATAATTATTGATAAACTGCCTTGCCAGCCCCCATCTAGAGTCCTCCCAAGTGGCATCGGGACTACAAACCCCAGCATTCCCAGCCCACATGAAACCCTGGGATATGCCTCCTCCGATCTCTCTGGAAGGGATCCGGCTGGGGAAGGTGGATGCTCGGGAACCGTTATGGCTGGGAAAAGGAAGAAGGGGACGTGGCTGCTGCTAATCAACCCCTTTTTGAAGTTTTGTGGGCTTCAACTTACAGATTCCCCTGTCAGCATAGCAATAGCAGTTAGACTTATATACCGCTTCATAGGGCTTTCAGCCCTCTCTAAGCGGTTTACAGAGTCAGCATATCGCCCCCAACAACAATTCGGGTCCTCATTTCACCCACCTCGGAAGGATGGGAGGCTGAGTCAACCTTGAGCCAGTGAGATTAGAACCGCTGAACTGCAGATAACAGTCAGCTGAAGTGGCCTGCAGTACTGCATCCTAACCACTGCGCCACCTTGGCTCTATCTGTCTGGGGAATAGTTCCAAGGTTGGAAATCCCTGGTGTAGACCTCACATTCCCCACCAAACGTCTGAGAAAGCTAAAGCTATTGGATGAATCTGTAACAAAGTTCTGCTTTATTGTTAACTATGCTACATTACCTGACAACTCTATGCCTGTATGAATCCTCCTCCTCCTCTCCAATAGACCAAAATGGGAGGAGGGGGAGGCAGTCAAAATTCCAGCCAAAAGAGCTCCTCAATAAAATGAGGGTAACTAAATCAGGAAAGATGAAATGTGCCCAATCTCCAAAAGTACCCTAGAGATATATGGAGAAACCACCCCATCTCCTATTTCAGTGGTTCCCAAACTTGGCAACTTTTAAGACTTGTGGACTTCAATTCCCAGAATTCTCCAGCCAGCAGAGCTGGCTGGAGAATTCTGGAAATTGAAATCCACAAGTCTTAAAGTTGCCAAGTTTGGGAACCACTGTCCTATTTCATGAGGTGTTCATTCTGCTTTATGGCACTAACGTTTCCATTCACAAATTTAAGAAGAGGGTTAAGCACGGCACAATTCACAACACGGTAGGGTTCCGGTTCTTCTTTTGATAGGACCTCTCGTGATTAAATGAATGACGTTAAAGGAAACAGAAGCTTTGCTATGTTGCTGTAGCCCACTCACCTCTAAAAATTGGGGGTGCTTCATTAACGTGTGATCAAAAAGCAGGTAGTAGCTGAGAGTGGCAAACAGAAGATATAGGACGATTGCCCCCAGGTTTGTTATAACAAAGAGGCTGATGATCTGTCGGAAAGCATTGTCCTCTGGCCAGGTTGCTGGATAAACGTAAGGTGTCAAAATAGAACTATCTGCATAATCCAGGACAAGATCCATTGCTGCACCTGCAGGAGTGCCAGGAAGGAAAGAGTGTTATGTCAAACACAGAGAAATACAAAAGGTTATCATATTAACACATGATAGCAGTATTCGATATCTCAGGGGCAGCCACAAAGAAGAGGGAGTCAAGCTATTCTCCGAAGCACCTGAGGGTAGGAGACAAGAAGCAATGGGTGGAAACGAATCAACGAGAGAAGCAACTTAGAACTAAGGAGAAATTTCCTGACAGTGAGAACAATTAATCAGTGGAACAGCTGTCGTGAATGCTCCAACTCTGGACGTTTTAAAGAAGATGTTGGATATCCATTTGTCTGAAGTGGTGTAGGGTTTCCTGCCTAAGCAGGGGGTTGGACTAGAAGCACTTCAAGATCCCTTCCAACTCTTGTTAAACTAATCTATCTTTCAATAATCTAACAGAGAAGTGGGCAACTAATTTTCAAAGGGGCCATATGAAGAAGTTTACCTGTATGAATAATCTGGAGAATGCACTTCTCTTTCTTAGCAGTGTTCAGAAAGGGACATCAATCAATGTTTTCAGAGCCTCCTCAGTTTCCAGTCACTTCGGGGATGGTCCAAACTCTAAAAGTAAAGTGTATCACTTTGATTGCAGTTTTCCAATCTCATTTGTACAGCTGAAAAGAAAGCTTTAATGCAAAGGAACTGAGCAGCGCAAGGTGTGAGAGAGAAAACAGGGAGGCCTGGGTCTCCTATTAGTAAATCTTTACCCTGTTTCTCCATGCTTTAAGGATGGAAGAGAGAAAAGGGACTTTCCCATCAACACTAACACATCTAAGTCACCACTCACCATGCCAATAGCTGCCTCTTTCAAAGCAATGGAAAATCAACTTACAACAGAAGAGAAATTTGTAGCACTTCTTTCTAGCTGCATGTTTCGAAAAACTACAGCTCTATAAACAATAAAACTTCTCAAGTGCGGAAAAGGGGGAAAAAATGAGAGAGAGAGAATGTGGCCAATGTAGTTTCTCCACTCTTACAGATTTCTAGAGAGGGTGTGTCAGAGGAGAAAGGAAAACTTCTTAATCTATTGAATAATTTCTTAAAACTTCTTAATCTATTGCAATAATTAAGCAATAATTAATTTATGATGGCATGCACATCTTGACAAAAACCTCTGAGTATGAGATTGCACTTCCTGGATCTAAATAGTCCAAGTTTGTTTAAAAATGAAGTTCTAAGTCAGGGGTGTACACCCCCCCCCCTCACACACACCACAACTCTTTACCTCATCAAACTCTTCAGGAACTTTCTGATTATCCGTCAATCCCCAAACATTGAAGACATGAAAACAATTTAATAAATATTATTTTAATAGTACTGTGAATAACACTGATAAAAGATAACCCAAGACTGCTGTTGCTGGTGATTGATCACCCAATCCTGGGTAACACTATCTCATAAGTATCCATGTTACCCTCAGGATTAGGAGCTGGCATGGAGCTCTACAGAGACATCAAAAGATTAATTGGCCTTAATCAACGTCTCATTGTTTCTCAACCAACAATACTGGGGTGGGGGTGGGGGCTGTTCTAGGAAC
The DNA here is from genome assembly GCF_009769535.1 of Thamnophis elegans. Taxonomy (NCBI): domain Eukaryota; kingdom Metazoa; phylum Chordata; class Lepidosauria; order Squamata; family Natricidae; genus Thamnophis; species Thamnophis elegans. Next base: position 45,441,760 of record NC_045553.1, read on the forward strand.
TCATAAACCTATTATGGATTGTAAAAGGGGATTATTGCATTTAAAGCAGTGCTTGCCAACTTTTAAGATGTGTGGGTTTCAACTCCCAGAATTCCTAAATCAGCAGGGGAATTCTGAGAATTGAAGTCCACCTATCTGTAAAAAGACCTTAAAAGAGAAAGTTTACTTGCACCTCCATAAGATTCGGATCCCTCTTCATGGTCCACCAGCTTCTCCATTTGAATGCTTCCAACCAACCAGTATCTCCTCACATCTCAAAATCGGTCTAAACTAAAGTAAGCCTTACCAGATGATTTAGGTAAATGCTTTTTCAAAATGGGCTGGAGAACCCCAAGCGCTGAACGCTGAACTTCTGGAATTGCCCAGGCTTACCTTTGCTTAAAAAGAGAACAAGCCCCGCTGGAAAGGAGGCCACCAGGAAATATTAACAATGTAAAATAATCCTGGGGAGGGGGGGGGACCCCCTTTGAAAGTCTCCAGAAGTTGTGGGTGCTCAAATACTAGAAGTTTTTAAAGAAGAGATTGGACAACCACTTGTCCGAAATGACATAAGATTTCCTGCCTGAGCAGGGGGTTGGACTAGAAGACCTCCAAGATGCCTTCCAACCCTTTCACTCTGTTTTTTTCTCCTTCCTTCCTTCCTTCCTTCCTTCCTTCCTTCCTTCCTTCCTTCCTTCCTTCCTTCAAACTTTCAAGAAGAGATTGAACAACCATTTGTTTGAAATGGCATCGGGTTTCCTGCCTGAGCAAGAGGTTGGTCTAGAACAGTGGTCCCCAACCTTTTTATCGCCGCGGACCAGTCAGCCTTTGATAATTTTACCGTGGCCCGCTGAGCGCGCGCAGGGGTGGGGGGGCGTTGTTCGCGACGACACATTGATTGTTTATATATCACGTGCGTACCAGCGCGGGGCTCTCTTCCCTGGAGCCTTTGTGCACGGCCCAGGAGCTTTTGCGCACGGCCCAGGAGCCTTTGCGCAGCGATCATGGCCCCCGGCCGCTGCAGCGATCATAGCCCCCGGCCGCTGCAGCGATCATGGCCCCCGGCCGCTGCAGCGATCATGGCCCCCGGCCGCTGCAGCGATCATGGCCCCCGGCCACTGCGCGGCCCGGTGCCAGGTACTCCACGGCCCGGCACCGGTCCGCGGACCGGGAGTTGGGGACCACTGGTCTAGAAGACCTCCAAATGTCCCTTCCACACTCTTGTCATTCTGTTACACAAGCTGTCTCCAGGTTTCAGAGAAGATGTCAAAAAGCTGAAGTAGGAAAACCCAACACCAAGAAGGGTTTTTGGCCTTTAAAGACCTTGCTAAGATGCTGAGCTTGTCAATCAGAAAGCTCGGCAGTTCGAATCCCCAGCGCCACGAAACGGAGTGAGCTCCCATTAGTTGTCCCAGCTTCTGCCAACCTAGCAGTTCGAAAGCACGTAAAAATGCAAGTAGAAAAATAGGAACCACCTTTGGTGGGGAAGGTAACAGCGCTCAGTGCATCTTCTGCATTTAGTCAGGCCGGCTACATGACCACGGAGACGTCTTTGGACAGCGCTGGCTCTTCGGCTTTGGAATGGAGATGAGCGCTGCCCCCTAGAGTCAGGAACAACTAGCACATATGTGTGAGGGGAACCTTTACCTTTTAAGAAGAGAGGCTTTAAAATGCAGAGCAATGATCATTCTTATCTTGTTTGGCCACGAGTTATTCAAGGCGGGTTGGTGGAAAAATGTAGCAATGAGGCAAAATTAAGCTTAAGTTTTTAAAACCGTTGTCGCCTTCAACCGCCTTTCCCTCAGCCTGGGTGGCTCGAGGTTAGGGAGACCCCATTTCCCAACAGCCTCGGCCATCGCCGCCCAGGCTGGGGGATTGTGGGAAATGAAGTCCAGGCGCTCGAAGGTGAGAAAGATGGGCACGAGACAATACCCCCCGACACACACACACACAGACAGACAGACAGACAGACTCGGAACGCTCCTCCGCGCTTCTCCCCACCTGGATCCCGCCGCTCCGTCACCATCCTCCGCAGCTACCTGGACACTGCTACGCGCTCGTTCCTCCAAAGCCCTGAGGTCCAGACTGGCCTCTGGTGATATGGGGAAGGCCTCTGCGCCAATCACCGGGCGGGAGAGGCGGAGTTTCGGCGGCCAAAGACTCAGGGATTGGCTGCGAGGGTTACGAGCCACCCGACGGTCGAGAGTCGCGCGACGCCCGCCTTGGAGTGGACTGCGCGGACGTCGGCGTGAGGCGAGCCTATCAGAAATGCCCATCCGCGACGGGGGGCGGAGTGACGGGCGTTGTCGTTGGCTGTTAACTTTTACCACAGCAGCGGCGAGGCGGAGTTATTTACCTCAGAAAAAGAGCGGGAGGGTTAGGGGCGCCTTTTCCCAGGCGGATCCCGGTGGGCGGTGGGGCGGGATAGGTACCCCCCCTCCCCGTCATAGAAACTTCCCCCCCCGTAAACTGGTTCCTTCATTCGGTGGGTTGGGATGCTCTCTGAGGGAAAGGGGAGGAGAGGGAGCCGTCTTGGGCTCCATGGAGGTGAGGAGAAAATGAAGAGAAAAAAGGGAGGCCTTTCCATTGCCTCCAATATTTTTGGCATTTTTTGGTGATACAAAATTCTTAAATTTTATCTTTCATTGTATTGGCTTTGGTATTGATAGGACTCGGTGAGATCTTCCCTGATCCCTTCCAGAAACCCACCAAAAAGCAACCCATTTTTTTCTTCTCCTGGGAAGCAAAGGATGTTTATTAAACCCCAATCAACAAGCTTATGTTGTTTCCAAATCTTTACAGCAGAGAATATTCATTTTTTTTGTTTTTTGGACTGACCTATCAAGGAAAAAAACATGTCTAGCTGTACTACAGGTGTTTTCCCCAAGTCCCAAATATAAACAAACTTCACGAAACAGAAGGCTGCCAAGAAACAAGATCTTGTTCTCTGTTTAATTTTAAAATTACTCCAGCAAACATCTAGAAGAAAGAAGATAAATTCAAACAGTAACAATTTGTTCATACACCCCCCCCCCCCCAAAGAATGGCTATAATGTAATTGTAGCATTTCAGGGCACATCAAAAGTTCTCTTCATCTCGATTTTTTTACTCTTCTGAAGAGAGTGCTGGTTATCAACTTGGATGGGCAGAATGCATCAAAATCTGAATAAAAGAAACAGCTCTAGGGCGATTTAAACTCAGCAATGAATGGCTCAAAGAAGCAAACTTAAGGATGTCAAATCCAGGACACTCAAGAGCTACTCTTGCCTCTTTCTTTCCCTCCCCATCCCAAGTTCAGAAAGTAGCCAAGCTGCCCAGATGTTTCCTGCAAAATTTAATAATTCGGATTATACAGAGATTTCTGTAAATATGAATACAAAAGTGGGCTCTCAGAAGAGAAAGACATACAATCAACTATTGGATATTCAACTTGCAGATCTCCTGATACTTTAGAAGAATGTGATGCCCTGTTAACATTTTTACAACATTGTTAATGCCATTTAAAGAGGCCAATAACGTCAGTGCTATAACAGACAAACATCTGTCATTACAAATGGTGTTGGACAGTCATGTGGATTTCAGGTTCAGAGTTAGATATGTTTATAGGGACCTAGGAGGTTGTAACAAATTCCAGTACTTTGATAAACTATGTGGCTGGGCTGGACTGAGAAAGATTACACCATAAGAACAACTGGCTGACAAGGAGCAGAAGCAGCCTGGATTGAGCCTCAGTTGAAGAGCTGGTTGCTGCAAAGAAAAGTAGAAGAGACAATGAACATTCAAGCTGCATGTTTTAAAAATAATATAAACTTCAGTCAGAAACATGTCGTTTCTGTCGTATATATATGCCTAAGGAAATTTCTATCAGTCCTTGAAAAAGTGTTCATTCACCTCGACAGCTCTTGCCATCTTTTTGCAAGGTTCCAGTTACACAGCTACAGAGTGGCCCATCCACCTGGCTTGTGCATATCTGTTCACAGCCTCCATTGTCTTCACACCAGTCTAGGCCTAAAAGCCACCAGTCAAAGTAAAAAAAAAAACAAATCTGTTTTAATCATGCATCCATGCAGTAAAATCGATCCAGATTTCTGAATGAAAACTTGGAGAAACATCACACTTACGTTTTCTTCTGATTGGTCCCACAGAAATGATTTGCTCATTGAGACCTTTGGAATAATCATTGGCCCTCCGGGTATTCTGTGGACAATTCTGATTGAGCCAAAAAAAAAAAAAGAGATAGAAATGTTTCTTCGGTACACAACTTCTGTTGTTTTGAAAGCATATATTGTACTTTGCACGATCTGTCAATAGCAATTTTTAAGAATAAACAGAACCAGGGACCACAGAGCCAAATATATAAGGGATAAAATAGGTACCTTAGTCATATACAAGGTTAAAAGTATCTATTTCCCCCCTGTCTTAAAATGCACCAGGGTGCAAATATTTAACCGAGCTACAAAGCAGAAGTTACAGATCCCTATCATTAAAGTTGTATCTGAAGCACATGCATTTTAGATTATACTGTCCTTCAAAACACAAGTTTTTGATCAACTCTGAAACAATTTCCATTTTTTGAGGTCAGCCTTAAATAGCACATTGACACGAACTGCACCTGAGGTTTGCACCACTTACTATTTTACATGAGTATCTTTCTGAATCACAAAGCGAGACTGCACAGTGCAAATGAACCTCATCATAATCTCCAATGAATTTGAAAACAGTGACGTGGAAACGGCAGGTGAGGGAGACCCCATTCTCCTCAATTCCAATTGTATTATCCTTGATATTCTGACAACTGCAAGAAAAAGGAATGCACTGATTAGTTCCAGCAGAACACCCAAGAACTCACAAGCTTTTCTTCTGGAATTTCGAACACTAGGCACTGAAAAAGAATGGCTCACCCTTCTTCAATGATGAAGTATCTGAGCTTGTCATTGCTGTCTCGTGATGGTGTTGCATAACATTTGTTCAGTGTGAGGATGAGGTGAGTGGCATCTGCCCCCATCACAAAGACACCAACGTACAATACATCACGTGTGGTTAGCACAACTTCTCCTTGCCTGTAGGGATGCTTATAGGATGAATTTTTATATAGGGCCATTTTGGTAGTGAAACTGCCTTCCTTTGTAGGTACAGTCAGATTAATGACACTACAAAGAGAGAACAAGGTGGAGAAAAAATAACCGTTACACCAAAACAGAAATGTGACAAATCTGCTGTTGAAGAATTTAAAACTAATAACTTTGTGTTATTATGGCTGTTATTTATTGATTCATTTAATTTAATTCCATCTTTTTACTTCATTTACATCCTATTACCAGAGTTAACAATTACCAAACTTAATAAAATATTAACTATATAAATTAGCATCCAATTAAAACATTTCCAAAAATTACAACACTCTAATGCTTGGAGGCAATTTATTTTGGATCTCACAATTTTGTTAAATAAGAAAACAGACAAAATCAAATGCTATTGCTATGATTGAGAGTAAGGTATATATTTTTAAAGAACTGGATCAAACTCAGAAAATAAAAGATCTTCATTCTACAAAGAAATAAAGCAAGGGCTACAGGAATTGGTTATTTTCATTAAAATAAAAACTGGTGTTTACATTTTGTCAGAACTGTGGACTTCAATTCCCAGAATCTCAACCAGTTGCACACTTTCAAATAAAATCCATTAGATAATGGAATCCCTTCATCAAATTCTTCATTTCCTCAGAATGCCCAAAGAATCAACACTGTTTTTTTTTACCTGAGCATTGGTCTCACAACGGAATCCAAAGAAATTTTAATGTCAAGCTCATATGCACAAGAAAATTCAACATTGATGGTCCTGTCTCGAGTAATGATATTTCCAGTGTTGTTTGCACTTTCAATCCAGACTGTGTTTTTATACATAATGTGGGTGCTGTTAGACTACAATGTGAAGAGGAGAAAAAATGCACATGTTTAGGAAAAAAACCTGCCTAATGATATAGTTATTTCCTTAGATCCTGGATTCTCCTTGCTTATAGCTTCAAATTTATGCTGCAAACTTCATTTCTTAATCTAATCCAATGGAACTGAGATGACTGGCTAAGAAAAGATCTCTAATCCAAAGAGAACTATGTAATTATTTCATGTCTTCTATGAGCTAAGAAGAAAGGGAAGCCAGACATGTAGACATCCATGGCCAAAAAATAAAGGGCTAATGGCAAAGTCCCAAATTTGCCAATGATGGTTTTTTGGCATTGTAAGTTTTTATTCACATTACTCATTTCATCATAGAGGGAACATTGCAAAAATTAAATGTTTATGATGATGTTCTGACAGCAATGAAAACTACTTCCACTGCAAGATGAAGCTAATTCAGAAGCTTTGATAAAAATCTTAAGTGCCACAAGGGGGAAATAAACCCATAGTTTCTCAATCATTCTGACCTGCACAATGTTTCCACAATTGCCCTTGGTGTTGTTGATCTGGAACGAGATGAAATCTTCGCCTTCAATGCCAGGACAACGGCGGTCATTGATGCGGACACCTTCCCTTTCAAAGCCCAGTTGGAACAGCTTGCACTTTGAGATGGACACCTCCATTAGGGCAGCTTTGCAGGTCACCTCAGCATCTAGAATATCATGTGTGCCTGTGAGAGAAGAAGAGGATTACTACAGAAACCTCATAGGACATTTCTCATCAGGATCTGCTTGTAGGGCACTCACTGTTTCCATAGGCAGGAGGTTCAATGCAACCGCAGAGTTCTCCATCATTGTCCACATCACAAGTTCTGTTGGGACAATCTGCTCCCATGCAGGGATCTTCAACCACTCCTGCTAAAAAAAGATAAAAAGGTGGGGGTGGGAAACAGACAAGGGTATCTGATTTATTTTATGTTCATTTTTTTTCGGAGGAGATTTCCATGAAAGATAGAATGCAAAGTGTAAGCAGAAAAATAATCACCCTGTACTGAAATATTTCCTACCATGTCTTCAAAAGCTGCTTCCCCTGAAAAAACATTTTCTTTGTCTCTCCAGTGGGGGAAACCTTTTTATGCTAGCAATTAAGAAAGCATTTATGGTAAAAACCATGGAGAACACTCTTCCACACCAAATATGCCCATATTTATATTCTTTTACTCTCTGCTGAAGGGAATGCAATGAAGAAACTGTCTAAAAAGGACTAAACTAAGACAAGCTTGCTTACAGCAATTTTCCTTCTCAATCCACTCTGTACTGAGGATCCCAAAGGAGCGACAGGCCTCTCCATATGCTGCTAAGGAGCCACAGAGCTGGTACTTCTTCTGATTGTAGCAGCCATCAAGAAAACATGATTCATAAAAAGGCAATGGGTCCAGCAGTCCATAACAAGGCTGGAAGAAACCTTTCATATCAGTGAGCTTGAGGCAGTAGCTGTCACTCTGCAGGATTTGGATTTGAACGTTGTCGCAAGCAGCAGCATATTGTGAATACTGGAGCTCATTGCAGCTGGAATCATAAACACAAAAGAAAACCAGAAGAAAATGACAATAATGGTTTGTAGAACCATTATTTTAACTTTGGTTTATACTCCACCAAGGATATAGTACGTGGGAATAATCTTAAGAGACATATAGCCAGGGCTATGACTGGATAAGAGGCTGTTTAGCATTCAATAGGAATGTGGATGTAGCAAATATCTCAGAAGGAGCCCTGTCTGGCTACCTCATGAGGCTAACATCAATCTTAACAAGTCCAAAGCCATATTTTTCCCTTGTTGTGTTTACAGCCAAGAAACTTCTCTTTCCTGCTAAGGGCTAAGGTGCCTCTTATCTGTTTGTTGTCCTGGCTGTTCTTTTCCATCTCCCAAGGTCATTCCAAATACAATTACAGCTGTCTTTGGTTTATTCACTAAACTATTGTCAAACAAAGCATGACTTTCCACAACATCAGTGTAATCACAGTGTCATTATTTTATATGTTCTTACCATAAATGGTGACCCACCCTGGTTAAACTCTACCATGCACCATCCCTCTGGTAAGGAATTATTTCCAGTATCAGTAGGTTTTCATCCATTCCTGTTGGCCATTAGCTGCTCTCAACAGAAAGGACAACAGAGGTTTTGATTGAAGATGATACATGGCGAGCTTTGAGTTATTCCGATGTGGGTCAGCTGCTTAAACTCTAACTCTTCCCTAAATGTATGGGTTTTCAATTCCTGTCTTTCAATTAACAGCTGTCCAAAGGTCAGCTCTTCAGACACAGAGCATCGTAACTATTTTGACACATCCTTCCTAGCCTTTGAAAGCAGAAATAAAACCTAAACAATTTATTGAAAAGGAACTAGTGATTGGATTCTCCCCATTCTTCTAGTTATTGCAAGGGGTCTGGATTCTGTTTCTCCTTTCCCCTAGAGTTGGCAGAGCGAGACAGGAGTACCAATGCAACTGTGAGTCTTTCAGTGCCCATCTAAAACTATAACAGAAGCTGGTAGAATTGTTTGCTGTTAAAATTAGCTAGTGAAATGCCATAAAGAAGATACTCCCTTCACCACCAACTTTTTCCAGCAATTCTTCACACTGATGTCTCCACCCATCTTCCCAAATGGGCCCATGCAAAGTATCATTGATGTCTTCTTTTTCTGTGCAGTGATTAGTTAAAAACACTTGTAAACCAAACTACTTTTAAATGTGGTCCCTCAGATGGGACAATATGTGGCTGATGCAGCTAGCAAAATGAACATTTTCTTCTGGACATATCACTCACTTGGCCCCGCCCGTTACCTCTTCTGCATGCCATTGGTTTTCCAGCTCTGGCCCAGGAACACACTGCTGACGACTGGCTTCCCTCGCAGGGTGACATAATCATCAGTGTGATCTCCATTAAAATTTCCACAAAGCCCACAAACTTTGTTTTGCAAGCGTTCACTAATGGCAATTTTGATGATGTTGAACCCATTGTAGTGGATCTGGATATCTGGGCTCGTGTCTATGACCAGGAAACCTTCCAGACTGTAGATTTTGGTTGACAAACCAGTAACAAAAGGAATGCTCACTGATGTCCCATTCACCTAAATGTGGAAGTAAATATACTTTAGTTTGTAAGATGCCCATCCTCCCCTTTTTAAGCAGAGTAGATTTCCTTCTAAAGCCAAGTTTGGAAGTCTGGCTTTGAGTCATAAATATTCCAACTCTCCTTCTGTGGCCTGCTCTGCTTTCTTTGCTGGCATCTCAAACATTGGCAAAGTGATTGGCAAAATTGGGAGGCTACTGACCAGCCTCAGCTCAGCCCCCCCCCCTCCCGGGATGGCTGGACCCCAGTCTAAAAGTTTCTTAATGACTTGACACTGTACCTTAATTGTATTTCGATCGCTGATAAGAATCTGCTCCTCATTAATATAAAAGTAAACCGGTGAAATTACGGTCAAATTGGGATACGTCCACTTATCAAAATTGATGATGAGCTGGAAGGAGATGTCGGGGAGCTTTTGGCAGATGGTGGAGAGGACAAAGGCGCAGTTGGCAGGGAAGCGGAGGAAGGCGCCGTCAAACGTGCGGAAGACCCCTCCTCCTGCAGCAATGCAGTAGGAGCTCTTCATGCTAAAGCAACCCCGGACTCCATTCTGGAGGGCACACTCCTCATCGGATTTACACTGCCGAGGGTCACACTGGATCAGGTTTCGACGAAAGCAACGGCAACGGCGGGTGCAGTCACTGTTCCAGAAAAGCTGCTTGGGCTGCACAAAAGGGGGGAGGAAAAGACAGAGACAAGATGCAAACAGTTCTTCCAAGGGTTGAAAGCAACACCTCTAAAGACCCACCAAATGCCCTGGAGAATGGAACAAGGATCCAAAGCCCATCTCTGTGGCTCCTGCCCTGTCCTTCTGCTGACAAATATGTCAAACATCTACCAAGAGGTGGTCTTATGGGCCATATCAGCAGACCTAAGTTGTCCTCGTGGCTCAGTGCCTCTGGAAAGGTTTGACGTTTGACTAAATGTCATTTCGGTGCCTCCTTGCCGGGCTTGTCCTACAGTGACTTTACCTGTCCATGAAATTCTGCGGTTTCTTTTGCTGCAATTTCATTTATTTTATTTTGCTTCTTGCTCCAATGGAGCACTTATTATTTTTCTTGTCCAACAATAACATATTTGCCCATAGCTGGATAGTCTGGTTTATTTTATGATTTTGATTTCTTGACTTTTTTTTTAATTTGAAGAGAAAGCAGCATTCATGCATGCAAACCTACGAACACACATTTTCTGTGCAGGGAACATTATATTTTAACTCCACTGTCAAATGTCTGCTGCTGATTTGCAGGGCTGGCATGAGATAAATGTTCATTCCATTGTGCTGTTGTTTCAGTATACAGTTCTTCCTGACCTCACTTAAAGCATTTTAGTTAGACAACATAACATGATACATGCAATTCATATACACAACGAACAATCACTAACTACAGTGAACTAAATAGAGTTTATTTTTCTTTTAAGAACCAGACAGTAGTCTAACTACCAAATCTTTTTGCAATTCATCCAGCTAGCTGCACAGTGGGGCCATGCAGGAATCAGCTGGCTGCTTGAAAATTTTATTTTTCACCAGGAGAGGGAGGCTGTGTAGAGCATTTCTTAGTGGATAGCTAGCATGCTCTCTTGCCAGAAGCTCTCGGCACTTGGCAAACGAAAATCTGTGGGGTTTGGGTCAATATAATTCTCTCCAAACAAAACCTTAAAATGTCTTTTTCTAAAGGGCAACAGATGTATAATACTGGATTTTCAAGATAATAACCCATTTCAATTCCCTATTCAGATACATAGGATCTGAATAGGATCGCCAACATGATCGCCAACATCCGATGACAGATATGTCACAAAAAGAAGAAGATTCAGATGCATTCAGACATTCCGTTTTTCATTTGGTGACAAGCAGCAAAACGATCTAGAAACATGTTCAGCATATCATGTCATTTCTGATTTGCAGTGTTTGTTCAGCTGTTTCACCAGAGAGTGATTTGGAAAGATGCGAAAGAAAAGTTTAGAGCCTTCATTTTACAGATTTATTCTTTTCTTCATCCACATTTTGTTTGCTGCAACATGAACACTTATTTCTGAATTTTTCGCGTGCTATAATTTGCTGTTGCATCCAAACATAATACGCTATGTTTTAGGTAACCCACTCTGGGGCCCCAAAAGGTATGATTAAAAAGTTTGAAATCCTAGGACAATCTATTGTTTAATGCAACCATAAATCACAGTTTACTACAAAGTAATTAATGGTTGTGATCAACCTGTTAAAAGCAATAGTTCCTAAAATCTCTTTGGGATCTTGTTTTAAAATGCATATTCCGGCTTAGAGGCCTTATTCTGGCAGATCAAAAGACTTGTGAAAAGTTCCTGACTGGTGTCCCTGGCCTGTTATGCTCGTGACCTGTAAAAGGGAAGAAATTCAAAGCTACACTTCAGCAGTGAAAAGGCTATTGTTTCCATAGCAACATTCCTGCCCACTCCTCCAAAGGGCAGTGGTACCAATAGCCTTTTCACTGCCAAAGTGTAGCTTTGCAGAGAAGCACACATCGCATTCCATTCTTTCATTATCAGATTTATAGCATAACGGAGAGCAAGAACTTGGACTCATCAAATAAATCCAGCTACTATTTTTTTCCTTTTACTTGGGAGGTAAAAAGCCAAGTACAGGAAGATAGAATGACAAAACTGGTATCAGAAATTATTCTTCACAGTGGCTTTATCCAACTGTTGGATGGGAACAACCAATGGTTTTTTTTAAACTTCGTTATTTTGAAGAGACAGGAAGCTAAAGGCTACTTCTAAGAAACATGGGCAAAGTTTCTAAGCTGTCTTGTATCATTTAGCATGAAAAGAGGGCTATGCTAATTTTTAACCCAAGCTGTCTTCTCCAAACACGGAAAACTACTTAATTTGGTCAGATTGTTATACTTGTGTTAGTGGCTCATTGTTGTCTGGCTTGGATTAGCAGCATCCTTGATACGATGCAATAACATTAATGCCGCACTGGAAATCATAAAAAATGCAGAGTTTTGGTTAGAATAGGTATACAATTTAATATTTTAGGATAGGAAAATGTGCATATTGGGGAAAACTACATACATAAATAAACTGAAGCAAAAAATGAAGAAGAGGAAAAGACAGGGTAGTGGAGGAAAAGCCTTATGAATGAAACTCTGGAAAACTGACGGGTATTATTGATTGATCTCTATTAGATACGGTATAAGACAAGGTAAATAATTTACTACAAGAACCAAGAAATATCAACTTGTCCCATTGAAAAATAATCACTAGATTGATGACTAACTCAGAAATAACATTTAATATCCCCCATGTCAAAATAAAACCATTTTTTCACCTTGATTAATCTTCTTTGTCTCTCATTTATTTAGTTTCCCTCTGCAAATGAAATGTCCTTTCTATGAATTTATGGCTTTCTCCTTCTCTCATCTGCGAGAGTATATTCTGGGGAATCAGAAATCAGCAAATGACAGGGAAGGATCTCCTTTGGGGGCCCAGTAAGGGATGTTGAGAACATGAGAAAGCTACTATCTTCTCCTATTTTCCTCTCTCCCTTGGGAGAAAAAAAAAAGTATCACCACATTATTGAGAATTGGTGTCACTGCATTGTGGGGATCAACCTGATGCTAAACTGATCCTGCATCCTTCATAGATGCACCCAGTGCATTATTCCACAATTGTCCTTTATGGGATCACTCAAGGGAGGCTGAAACTTGGCAGCAATATTGACTGGTAATGTAGAGGAAGAGAAGGGGAAAAAAATCATAGTCCCTGAATATTATCTGCAGGGGAAAAAAATCCCTTTTTAAAGCCCTGTGAACCAATTCCCCAAAGAACTGTGTTTACTTCCCCCAAATTCAACCTATTACGGAGCATTGTTGAAAGAACAACAGATCAACAACATTCCATATCTCTTCTTTGCTTCCTTCCTATTTGCAACCTATTTGCTATGCAATCCCACAGGCAGTTTAAGGCAGAAAAACACTATAATTTGTACAAATTCTACAAGCCTTCTTATCTTCTCTCTCTTTTTTTTTTGCTCATTGTGGTTATTGTTGTTTGGATGAATATAGATGAGGATGGCTCCTTCAATACAACGGAGCAGAGCTTCTTAGTTTGGATGCTAAAGGTCACAAGTAATAGAGATGATGGTATAAAAGCAAACATATCCTTATATCTCCTGGAAAAAAAACAACAACTCGAGGGCAGCAGAAAAGAGCAACTAAGCTGCACGGATTTACAACTGCCTGTTTAGAAATGCATGGTTAGTAAGCAAAGGAAGCTTAGAGGAGAATTTCACATAGCTTTTTTAAAACAAACAAAAATAGCTCTTTTGTATATTTTTGTTGTAATCTTTATGGACAATGAAAGGGACGCGGCTCAGTGGCTAAGATGCTGAGCTTGTTGAGATTTGCAGCTCGGCGGTTCAACTCCTTAGCGCCGTGTAACGGAGTGAGCTCCCGTTACTTGTCCCAGCTTCTGCCAACCTAACAGTTCGAAAGCACTTAAATGCAAGTAGAAAAATAGGGACCACCTTTGGTGGGAAGGTAACAGCATTTCGTGTGCCTTCGGCTTTGAGTAATGCCAGCCACATGACCACGGAGACATCTTCGGACAGCGCTGAGTCTTCGGCTTTGAAATGGAGATGAGCACCACCCCCTAGAGTGGGGAATGACTAGCACATATATGTGAGGGGAACCGTTACCTTTACCTTATGGACAATATCTATTGCAATAATAGGAAGAATTCGTGTAGACTGTACGCCCACACTCTAACACTCGTAATGGATGCTACTCAGAAAATGTTCTCCCTTAATGTATTCCAGAGATGAAATCCTGATTCTGAGACTGATTCTATTTAGCGGCTTATTTGGCTGGTGTTCTTGCAGCACCTCACTGCCAATATTGTCTTTTAGACGAAAAGAAATGAGACGAGTTTTTGAAATATTGAAAGTCACGCTGGACCAAATCTATGTTACTATTGAATTCCAGCCATGCCTGCTCCAGAAAACATATCCTACTCCAGGGGAGTTTGGAACAAGCTGCAATGATGCCAGAGTGATAACACATAAGACACTCATTATGATATTATCACAAAAACGCCACCATTGCATGCTTGCATATCAAAGACTGATGCAATGCTTAATACTGAATCGTAGCATTTGTGTGATGTTGTTTGTGCCTTCTGGACGTCCACGTCCCACTTCTTCTCTGCTCTGGCAACACTATCTCCCAGGCTCCCAGTTACTGGCTCACCTCGTAATATTTGCCATCTGAGTAACAGCCGCAGTTGTGAGGAAGAATGCAGCTTTTGCCATTGAGGACGTAGCCTGGATCGCACTGACATCCTTCCACGCAATAATGGTTGCAGTCACTTTTCAACCGGATGGCGGCACAGCGAGGCTGGCAGACGCTCACACAGCTTTCATAGTGGCTGTTGGGAGGGCAGCTGACCGCTAGAATGCAAGGGACAAAGCTTCTTAACATGGGTGCATCTCGGTGAAGCCATATACATCTCTGTTCTGACCCCCCCCCTCCATACGGTGAGTCATGCTGACACAAGATTACTGCTAGCCAATTTATTCACAGTAATTAACACACCAACAAGGCTTTGGCAGCAACCCAAGCTTCCACAGATAAGAAATACACACAAGAGCTTCTCCAGCTTGAGTATAACGGATGTGTCCTGCAAAAAGCCTCCTCCCAAAGTGCCTTCTTATATACTCTCTTGGGAGGAGCCTAATCACAACCACCTGGCCCCAATTATCTTCTATATCTCTGTAGTTGCTGCCGGCGCTTATCTGCCCGTCTTTGCCTGGCGTCTGGGACCAACTCCCTTAGCTCCTCCCCACTGCTCCAGAGTCTGACGTCTTCACCACTGCTCCAGGGCCTGACGTCAGAGACAAACTCCCTTTGACTTTCACCACGGCTCCATGCCTCAGGCGCCTCTTGGTGGCCAACCAGCCTCTCTGGTCCCTGCTCGGAGTCTGAACCCTGTCCAGGGTCCTCCACATCTTCCAGAGCCGACTCATAGGGTCCCTCGCTATCAGAGTCTGTTGGCAGCTCCAACAGCTCCTGCTGGGCCACAACACATCTCTATGACATAATAGACCCAAGGAGCTTAAGTCCAGAGGAACAACTTGATTAGCATGATTGAGAGTCTTAAGAGCCATCTACTCAAGCTAAATTAGGAAAACATATTTACTGGCACATACAACTGATAGGCAAAGATTCCTCTGGACCCGGAGAGCTAAGAATGAGCAACTAGAATTGTCTGTGGTTTAGTAAAAGTTGGCCTACGATCAGTGGTGAAATTCAATTTTTTTTTTAACTATTGGTTCTGTAGGCATGGCTTGGTGGGTGTGGCAGGGGAAGGATACTGCAAAATCCCCATTCCCACCCCACTATGGGGCCAGCCAGAGTGAATTTGCCAGTTCTCCAAACTACTCAAAATTCCCGCTACCGGTTCTCCAGAACCTGTCAGAACCTGCTGAATTTCACCCCTGCCTACAATGTAGAAACTAAAGCTGAACAGGAAAGATGGTCTTTGATTTGGAGATAATATCTCCAAATCTACAATGCGTTTCACAGGGAGTTGGTGGCAATATGAAGGAGTTGTCCATGGTGATTTCCCTTACTGACCTCCAGGAGATCAAATCCTGTCTCTGGAGGGAGATGTTTACTCCCCAGTTCATCAACCCCAGGGATTTTTTTAAAAAAAGAGAGAAAGAGAACTTGGTAACAAGGATTCGACCACTCATAACTGCCCCTCGAAGCGAAAATAATGCCACTATATTTGAGCAAGGGATTTCTGAGCTGTATCAAAACCAAAGCCTCTGTCCGGAAGCAACAGCTCGAAAAGAGAAATCCTTGCACGCTTGAATGCCACAGTGCTCTCAAAACATCACTGTGGCTTTCTCAAAAATGTGTTCCCTTTCTCTGTCCAGAGAGGCAATTTTAAGAACCTCTCAGCCTTCCGAAGGGCCAAGACAAGAGTGGAGAAATGCCCAATTTCAAAGCTTTTCTCTTCCACCCGCCTCCATTTTTCTCAGGGCTGTTAATGAATCCCCCAGTGGAAGGAGCAAGGCTTATGGAGGCTGTCAATTTGCAGACCGAAAAAGATCCTAATTTAATTTGTAAATCTGATTAGTGAGGAAAACAACTTTTCAATGGATTTGCCAGACAGTCGGCCTGCCTGAGACACTTTGCGTCTTCACTTATGAGACGAATAATTGAACAAAACATGGTAACTTATTGACAGGAGAGGCTCTTTGCAACAATTGCATGGACTTTTCCTTCACTTGCATACACTAATAACATTTGCATTTGACAAATGAAGAATGACTGCCTTGGGAAGATGACCAGAAACCGAAGAAGAAGAAGAAGAGGAGGAGGAGGAGGAGAAGAAGAAGAGGAGGAGGAGGAAAGAAGAAGAAGAGGAGGAGGAGAAGAAGAAGAGGAGGAGGAGGAGAAGAAGGAAAAGAAGAAGAGGAGGAGGAGGAGGAAAAGAAGAAGAGGAAAAGAAGAAGAGGAGGAAAAGAAGAAGAAGAAGAGGAGGAGGAGGAGGAGGAAAAGAAGAAGAAGAAGAGGAGGAGGAGGAAAAGAAGAAGAGGAGGAAAAGAAGAAGAGGAGGAGGACAAGAAGAAGAAAAAGAAGAAGAGGAGGAGAAGAAGAAGAGGAGGAGGAGGAAAAGAAGAAGAAGAAGAAGAAGAGGAGGAGGAGGAGGAAAAGAAGAAGAGGAGGAAAAGAAGAAGAAGAGGAGGAGGAGGAAAAGAAGAAGAAGAGGAGGAGGAGGAGGAGAAGAAGAAGAAGAAGAAGAAGAGGTAAAGAAGAAGAGGAAAAGAAGGAGAAGAAGAAGAAGAAGAAGAAGAAGAAGAAGAAGAAGAAGAAGAAGAAGAAGAAGATCTACTTACCACATGAAGTGAAGTTCCTCCAGCCTGTGACTGCTATCCCCTGGGTTTGGCAAGTGCTGGCATAATTTTGCAGCCAACTGCAAGCTGTCTGCACTGCTCCACCATCAATGCAGGTGTCAAATAAACAGTTCTTATAAAAGAAGGCCGGGTTGACCTTACTGTGGCACCTGGAGAAGACCCCACTCTTGCTAGGAATCAAACTGCACAGCTGCTGAGGCTTCCAGAAGCCTTCTACCTTACGACAAGTTGGGCACCTATCGCCACACCCAGCCTGGCAAAAGGGGTCCCGCTTGGCCCAGCTGTGGCCAAACTCATTAATGCTGGAGACCACAAGGCCGCCAGAGGTCTGAAGATCATCCTCAGGATTGCCATTGTATCTCCCGCAAAGGCCGTAGGTGCTATTTTGGAGGCTCCGTGGAATCGTGATGGAGAGGAAGGTCCTCCAGTCATACACCACCTTCAGACCAAAATCAGTCTCTATAACGATGTGGAAGCCGAAAGTGAAAATGTTGACCTTCCCTTGGCCCAGCTTCAACGGCAGGTAGAGGCGCTCCTTGTTAATCTACAAAGAGATGCAAGGAAAGTCAGTGAAAGAGGGCAGTTGAAGGAAGCACGCTTCGAAGAAAGACCAGTTGACCTAGGAAATCCAGGCTTAAACCCTCACTCCAAACTAGACGCTTATTGCATATTTTTGGTAAGATCTCCATATCTCTGCAGGATTTTCTTATACTTGGGTTAAAAATGCAGCTCAGTTTGCAGCCCTTGGACACTTAGCGAGATCCTGGACAATCAAGCAAGTCAGACCTGATTAATAGTGAGAAGAAATGCCACTGGAAAAACCAAGACCAGACAGGAAAGTTAAAAAGAAAGAATCACTAGAATAGGGATGCCAAAGTCAATTTCATTGAGGGCTGTATCAAGGTTGGGTTTGACCTTGGGGGGCCGGGATGGGCGTGGCCAGGGTGGGCATGGCCAGCTCAATGTCACTAGTGTCGAGGTTGCCTGTGGTGGCCTGAGCATTCTGCTAGCGAAAACGGGCTCCTGAGCTCCGTTTTCAGCTGTGATAGCAGTTAGACTTAGCAGTTAGACTTATATACCGCTTCATAGGGCTTTCAGCCCTCTCTAAGCGGTTTACAGAGTCAGCATATTGCCCCCACAGTCTGGGTCCTCATTTCACCCACCTCGGAAGGATGGAAGGCTGAGTCAACCTTGAGCCGGGTGAGATTTGAACCGCCGAACTGCACAACTGCAGTCAGCTGAAGTAGCCTGCAGTGCTGCATTTAACCACTGCGCCACCTCGGCTCAATGGCCTCCTTCTACCTTCTGCCAGTGAAAACAGAGCTCGGGAGGGCCTCCTGCGGCCTTTGTGAGCTCTGTTTTCTCTGGCAGAGGCACCGTAGGCTGGTCCTTTGCTGTTTCCAGGGCGGCCTTGCGGGCCAGATTTAACCACCTGCAGGCCAGATCCGGGCCCCGGGCCTTGAGTTTGATATACCTGCACTAGAAGATAACAATGAACAGAAAATTATACAGATAAAGTCCAATTCAACCTGGTCATCTTTCTACTTTCCCACATTAAAACCCCCAAATTACTTGGTTTGGGGTAGTCTCAACCTCTTATCCTGCATTAAGGCAATGGTGGGAAGAGCTCTCTATTGACTTACAACAGAGGTGGGTTCCTACCAGTTTGCACCTATTCGGTAGAACCGGTTCGTCAAATCTACCGAACCGGTTAAAAGAGGTTCCACCAGTGGACCTGGAAAGCAGGCCACACCTACAGAAGAGGTTCCAAAAATTTTTGAAACCCACCACTGGTCCTTGGATAGGATTATTCTACACTATCATGCTCATATTTATAAAACTCAGTGCCTCTGTGAAAGGTAAGGATGACTACTGCGTTTGTGGTGCAATCAGAACATTGCGTGTGTTGAAGTTGTTTTAACGCAAACCAAAGATGCCTTTTAAAAAACAAGTTTACATCCTATTCTTATGCATGCCAGTGCTGTGTGTGAGGTAATTTAAGATGGTTCTGACAAGTGTCGTCGGCATCTTTATATCCAGTCACATGGGCGGCAAGCCACTCCCACAAAGGAGGCCACACCCACAGAGTAGGTTCGAACAATTTTTGAAACCCACCACTGACTTACAAGCACAGTATGTTTGTAGGCTCGATGGATCACAATGCTGTAGCTGAAAACTTCCACTTCCACCTGCTTCACCCACAGAGCCAGAGAAGGATCCCGATCCTCATTCTTGGCAACAACGGTAAACTCAGGGAAAGTACCTGTCCTCTCGGACCTCTGGCGGTTAGCGGTGGTGCAGAGGACCAAAGGGCAACTGCTCTGAAAGTCAAACGCAAATCCATCAAAGGTCAAGTAATGGCTGTAGCCGGAAATGATGCAGGAGGCATCTGTGCGGGCCTGGCAATAATGTAGGCCGCTGTCCTCCAGGCAGTATTCATCCTCTTTGCAGGGGAGGTTCTCGCAGCGCACGCTGTTGTCAGAGCCATTGCAGTAGCAGAAGTACTGACAGTCTATGTCCATCCAGAAGGACTGGTTGGTGGAGAGCTGGTAGCCCTCAAAGCTGCAGCCGCAGTCGCTACGGAGAATGCACTGGGTGCCCCGGAGCACAAAACCTTTGTCACACTGGCAACCCTCCACGCAACTGTCCAGGCACACGGGCCCCATGCTCAGGGTGTCACAGGATTCAGAGCAGGACATGCATTCCTCAAAGTGACTGTTCTCAGGACAGGAAAGCGCTGGAAGAAAAAGAAGAGAGTCAGTGATCAGATGGAAGCCATCTTCTGCATCAGGCAGCTGCCGCCTTGACCTAAGTCCAGCTGTGGCATTCACAGAGGTTTTTCAAGATGGTAAGTAAAAGGTAAAGGTTCCCCTCGCACATATGTGCTAGTCGTTCCCGACTGTAGGGGGTGGTGCTCATCTCTGTTTCAAAACCGAAGAGCCAGCGCTGTCCATCATGTGGACGGTATGACTCAACGCCGAAGGCAGACGGAACGCTGTTACCTTCCCACCAACGGTGGTTCCTGTTTTTCTACTTGCATTTGTACATGCTTTCAAACTACTAGGTTGGCAGAAGCTGGGACAAGTAATGGGAGCTCACTCCGTTACGCGGCACTAGGGATTCGAACCGCCGACCTTTCTGATCGACAAGCTCAGCATCTTAGCCACTCAGTCTTAGCCACTGAGCCACCTACCTCCAAGACGGTAGCCATTCACATAATCAAAGCTCTTGCCCCTTAGTTTGCACAACACACTTAAAAAAGAGTAAGGACCTTGGCCAGTAGGTCCCAAACTACCATCTTGACATCTGCCACAGACACCCCTAGAATCAGAAGATCTCATACTTAATCCCTTATCCCATACAGAGATTCACAACCAGATTGGGAGGGAGACAGGAATAGCAATAGCAGTTAGACTTATATACCGCTTCATAGGGCTTTCAGCCCTCTCTAAGCGGTTTACAGAGTCAGCATATTGCCCCCAACAACAATCCGGGTCCTCATTTCACCCACCTCGGAAGGATGGAAGGCTGAGTCAACCCTGAGCCGGTGAGATTTGAACAGCCGAACTGCATAACTGCAGTCAGTTGAAGTAGCCTGCAGTGCTGCATTTAACCACTGTGCCACCTCGGCTCAGGGTGATCATATCAGATTCCGATTCAACCACTATAGATGGTTGTGAAATGAATCTGATCTCTATAGAGAAGGACTTCCGCGAATTGAGAAGAAGGATTGATAGTTACGAATTATTCTTCCCCTTAAAATATTACATCTCTGAATAGCAGGGAGATGGAGGGAAGGAGTTTTATTATTTATCCTTACAGAAGATGCAATGTGAGATCTGCTGGCATGTTTTATTTTTTAAAAAAATCAACTTGCTTTATTATTGGTTTATCGAATACTTATTCAAACCGCTGAAAGGCGTTTTGGTTTTTTATTAACCCTGCCCTGTGAGTGTTTATTACTCTTCTCACATTGATTACACATTGTATTACATTACACTGCCTTCACCTCAATGAAATTTACTTTCAGTTTTAAATTTGCAGTGTGGTTGCTCTATTTTTCATTGCTTATCCATAAACATTTTAATTACATTTACAACCATGAGACCCAGCCTTTGTTGCCTACAAAGTTTCCCTCCACTAAAGTATAAATTTAAGCCCAGCTGTCTTCCTATGGGAAACAAGATGAAGATAGGTATCTCTACCACTTCCCAACTTACGGCAAAAGGTTAAGCTTCTCCACTGGCCAATGTCCACTTCTGCATTCTTACATGCGCTGGCATAGCGAGCTACCGAGTCGCATAGCTCTGACTCGTTTCCTCCGCTTTGGCACAGACGGAAAATGCAGGTCCTGTAATACGTGGAGACGTTCACCACCGAGTGGCACTCCAGGAACGAGCTGTTGGTGGGGTCATTGATGACTCCGCATTTGGAGCGGCTGCGGTAGTCTTTCAGAAGCTCTGAATCGTTGTTGCAGGCCTTGAGAAGGTCCCCGCATTCGCCGTTGCAGATCTCGTTGAAGGTTGTCCAGCTGTCCAGGAAAACCACCAGGTTATCTGTGCATTTCCCGTTGGGGAAGCAGAATTCATCGCTGCCGTTTCCGTTGAAATAGCCACAGAGGCCTCCGGTACAGTTGAAATAGGCGGTGGAGAGACGTATCTCCAAGATACCCAAGTCTGAATAGTGGATATGGATGAGCCCATCTAATTCAACAACGGTCCCATTTTTACTCCGGTAGATTTCTAACTGCCCAGAAGGGTGGAAATATGGAAGCTCTGTTTCGTATCCATTCACCTACAAAGGGAAAAGGGAAATGAAGAAGCAAAAAATGAATGAAGAAACTGTTCTGACTTAGGCTTCCACAAAAAGCATGAGGCAGGGTCAAGGTCCCGACAAAACCCCTTTTCTTAAATGAATGTGAATCCCTCTCATTCACATTTTCTTCTGGCAGCTCTGCGCATGCGCACACTGGGAACAGGCTCCAGCTGTTCTTCTGCCTCACTGATGTCTGACTCCATAGGCACCTGATCACTGCCAGACGGCCTTGGCCCCATCTCTGCCTCCAACGCAGAGCCCTCATCCGAGCCTTCCCTAGACTCCAGGACTGGCCCATGTTTCCCCCCCCCCCCCAAACCTCCTCATTGTCTGACTCTGCTGCCATTCTCCGCTGGCTGCTGATGGGCCACCACAGAAACTAAAGAATCCCATGGAATTTCTATCAAATTCTTCCTTTGATAAGTGAGGCAACAGCAGAATTGAGCAATGGAAGTTAACAAGAAGGCGCGCTTCATATGGAGATACATTGTATGTCTACAGCTGAGGTTACCTGCCAGACATAAGTTGAACAGCATTTAAATTTTGGCTACCCAGAATGCAGGACTTGGAATATATTTTTTAAGAAAAAAGATTGTGGGAATCTAAATAGGTTTTTCACATTACATAGCAACTTTTCATTAAATTTAAAAATAAAGGTAAAGGTTCCCCTCGCACATATGTGCTAGTCGTTCCTGACTCTAGGGGGGCGGTGCTCATCTCCATTTCAAAGCCAAAGAGCCAGCGCTGTCCGAAGATGTCTCTGTCGTCATGTAGCCGGCATGACTAAACGCCAAAGGCGCACGGAACACTATTACCTTCCCACCAAAGGTGGTTCCTATTTTTCTACTTGCATTTTTACGTGCTTTCGAACTGCTAGGTTGGCAGAAGCTGGGACAAGTAATGGGAGCTCACTCCGTTACGCGGTGCTAGGGATTCGAACGGCCAAACTGCCGACCTTTCTGATCGACAAGTTCAGCATCTTAGTCACTGAGCCACCGCGTCCCAATTTAAGAGTAAATGCCACCTATTCCCATTTCTGAAATACAAAGATTTACTTCGCAGGTGATTTTAAAAACCTAGCCTTTGATGCTCATATATTTCAAGCAGACTTAAAGCAGCTTTTTATCATCTCAAAACGCCCACAGATCTATTTCAGAATGCTGCTTCCAGAACTTAGGAACTGAAGTCCCAACTTCTGTGGAGATCACTTGATTGAGGATGGTGATGTGTATCGATTTCTCCACCTCAAAGGAATTACAAGCTATTCTTGGAAGCCAAGCTTTGTCTTCGGCTCATGCCATTATCCCAGAGTGACAGTACTATATCTTCGATAGGAAATCCTCCGACCTCAGTCATTCACAAAGAAAATACAAGATCCAAACACAAGAAAGAGACACTTGATTTGATAGACACATGAGAGAAGCAACAGGCGCTGTAGAGGTAGACTTATTGTAAAGAAGAGAAAACACAACTGACGTGGGTGGAAGGCACACACACACACACACACAAAAATACGTAGATCCTGACAATGACAGCACATACAATCCAAGGTTGTTGGGTTTTAGTCCTTCTTACAATGAAATGTCACCATGAGATTGGCAAGAGGGAGACAATAGAATAGAAAACATCTTTCCTCTGCTTTTGAATCCCATGCTATGTTCATACATGCAAGGAGACAGCAGGAGACCCGTTCCTCGGCCCTGCTAGTGTGGAAAATATGTTTACAATAAACCGTCAGATGTTTCTGTTTTGTAAAGCATTTCTATCCACCTGATGGCAGTGTAACCTACGAGACGGCTTTAAAGCAACATTTCTACAGGGCTCCGATTTAGAAGAGCAGAACTGAGTTTCTTGAAAGGTTGCAACATCAAGGAAATCAATCTTATCCCATGGGGGTTTTTTTGTTTTTGTTTTATTCCAAAGGAGAGGATCTGTTGGTTTTCCCAAGGAATCAAGTAATCTGAAAGGAAAAGCTTCCCCCCGCACATATGTGCTAGTCATTCCCGACTCTAGGGGGAGGTGCTCATCTCTATTTCAAAGCTGAAGAGCCAGCGCTGTCCGAAAATGTCTCTGTGGCCATGTGGCCGGCATGACTAAATGCCGAAGAAGAACCAAACGCTGTTACCTTCCCTCCAAAGGTGGTTCCTATTTTTCTACTTGCATTTTTTATGTGCTTTTGAACTTCAAGGTTGGCAGAAGCTGGGACAAGTAACGGGAGCTCACTCCATTATGCGGCGCTAGGTTCACTGACAAGCGCGCCGGACAAAAGTGCGCCCGACGAAACTGCAGCGAGAAAACCCTAACCCTAACCGCACTGACGAATGAGCGCAGAAGCGTGCCGACAACAGCGCGCCGACAGAAGCGTGCTCTAAACCTAACCCTAAACCTAACCCTGAACCTAACCCTAAACCTAACCCTAACCCTGAACCTAACCCTTACCTTAACTTAAATTGCGCTTCTGTCGGCGTGCTGTTGTCGGCGCCCTGTTGTGGGCGCATTGATGATGTCGTGGTTTTTGTGCCGTGGTTTTGTCATGCACGCATTTGTCGGGTCACACGCGGCGCTAGGGATTCAAACTGCCGAACTGCTCACCTTTCTAATCGACAAGCTCAGCTTCTTAGCCACCGAGCTACTGTGTCCCTCTTGAGCCTAATCTACGCTACTGTTATTGACTAGATAAAGGTTGCGAGAGGAGCAGTGGGCAATCGTGAATTTATAATAAACAAATTGCATGTGGTAACATTTTTTTTTCCAAAAAGAAAAGCATGCCCATCAATGTTAGGCAAACTCTAAATTGATGTTGACTCAGTTGGTGATAGGAATAGCCATCTAGATTCCAGTGGGGCAATCACATATATTTACCCCCGTTTAACCAGTATCATATTATATCAGAAATTCTGCACAACGGGACCATTATCCACATGGTTGGTTATCCAAAATACACAGAGAAAGCAGAGATCAATCCAACTCCATCACTTTTCTCATGGTGATGGTGAAAGTCTGCAGTGAAGCCGTATGGTATGTTTGCGGCCTGAACGTGGCTATAGTTTTTCATGTTTGGAAATCACACAAAATCAGGATTTCAACTGTTCTTCCATTCTGTCAACTTAATTACAATTTATTATGGATCTTACCCACCAAGCTCCCATGCTGTGCATCACAAGAAGCTCTTCATCTCTTAAGAGAGATCAAACTTAATCTTCCCGTACTGTAATTGCATGAATGCAATTTGCAGGTCATAAGAACATAAATTGCCCCCTGCTGGATTGGACCCCTGGCCTGACTAATCCGAAAGTCTGTAGGCATAATAATGGTCAACCAACTGTACAAGGAAGCCTACTAAGCTCCCAACAGATGGCCTTCAGAGAGAATCCTCTGCCATCAATTCTAACAGTTATTGATCCCATCAGGTCTGGCACTATTTTGTTGGCTATGTAAATAGAGGCTCTCATCAATGAGATGGCTCCGTGCTACGAGAAGAGTTTAATTCTTTCTTTATTACAGCCCAAGCTAATGTTTCTCAATTTGTTTTTTTTGTCAGGGCAACATGGTCTACCCAATTATGGGACGGAGCCCACTGCTTCCGTTTTCAGCCCCAATCTAAGAACCTTCACAGGCAGTTGCTTTCGTGACAAACTATTCTTTTGTTGAATTTATGTTTTACTGACAAAGAAATGAAGGGAGACTAGTACAGATCTATTTCAAGCTATTTAGCTCTCATCAGCTAGCCCAGGGGTGTCAAACTCAAGGCTTGGGGGTTGGATCCGGCCAACAGGGTGTTTAGATCTGGCCTGGCTCGAAGTGCCTCTGCCAGCGAAAACGGAGATCAGGAGGGCCGAATGAAGTGCCCCCAACACGAGTGACATTAAACGGGTCAGGCCTACCCTGGCCATGCCTACTCCAGCCCCCGAGTTCAAATACAACCCTGATGCGACCCTCAATGAAATTGAGTTTGACACTCCTGAGCTAGCCATACCAGGGGTGAAATCCAGCAGGTTCTGACAGGTTCTGGAGAACAGGTAGCGGAAAATTTGAGTAGTTCAGAGAACCGGTAGCGGAAATTTTGAGTAGTTTGGAGAACCGGTAGCGGAAAATTTGAATAGTTCAGAGAACCGGTAGCGGAAAATTTGAGTAGTTCAGAGAACCGGTAACGGAAATTTTGAGTAGTTCGGAAAACCGGCAAATGCAACCTCTGGCTGGCCCCAGAGTGGGGTGGGAATGGAGATTTTGCAGTATCCTTCCCCTAGAGTGGAGATTCTGCAGCATCCTTCCCATGCCCACCAAGGCACACCACACCCACCAAGCCACGCCCACAGAACCGGTAGTAAAAAAAATTGAATTTCACCACTGAGCCTTCTGGTATTCGAACTCAGGTTACTTGCATATTAGGTAGATGTATTAACCTCTAAGCCACAGGCTCTCCTCCCTTTGTCGGCTATACCAGGGGTAAGATTATGTGTTTTTTGTCAGGGCAACCTGGTTTCTCAATTTGAAATATTCTGGATGCACCGAGACTGCCCCTCCCCTACCAAAGATTTTTAGCCCACAGCCATTTGGAAGACCTCAAACCGGGGAACCAAATCAAAACTCATTCCTCTCTAAAGCCCATAACCCCAATTCTCTGTCAAACCAAAGCAGAACTACTTTCATCCTTTGAAAAGTTCTTTAATTGTACTCCTGCAACTATCAGACATTTTAGGCTTAGCCCTTTGGGTGGGGAGCGGGGGAGCATCAAAGCTGGACATCTGTAAAAAAATGTTCTGTCTCTTGTCAAAGAATCTCACATTTGGGGAAAGCCAAGAAGCGAAGACATCTTTTGACTTGAAGACGCAAGCAATTATTTCAATGGTCAGCCAGGGCAGAGCCAAAAGGAGGTTGTTTGATCATGCCTCTAAACTCTTCCCGTGTATTCCAGGACGAGCATAAAAATTGACAGGCAAAAATGTCTAGTGGGATGAAAATGTCAGCACCAGATGCGGCTAATGAGACATCTGAACATATGTAAAGCTTTTGCCTCTGCAGATTTTTTTTTTTTTTTAAAGAACCACCAGGAATTTTCGCTGGGGCTAAAGAAGCAGGGGTAGCAGACAAACTGAAGGGCAACAAAACACTCCATTTGATCATGAATCATCCTCCCTGCATAATTCTCTCCCGGAATTTGATTCCCCCCCACTAGCGCTTCATCTTCTGAGTTCATTTGATAGTCACCTCCCTCCTATCTGCTGGTTTACACCAACAAGACTCCAGACTTCCCCATCTGGGGGGAAAAGGATAACTCTGCATGTCCTTACAGTATCTGTTTAGTTTCAGGGATTTGCCTCTCCCTTCCAGGTTAAGAAAATAATTTGACTAGCAGTTGATCAGTTTTGGTTCTCCAACCCACGGAGGGTTGCAGGTGTGTAACTCCCTTATCATTTGGACTATTCTGGCTTGGCGTCTTCCATAGGTTTCTTTGTTCTGACCGAGGCTTCCCAAGAGCCTGAAGCAAACTCCTTGTCCAGACAAAACCCCTTCTCATTAATTTGCTCCTTCACATCCAGCAAAGTCTTTCAAGGAAGGGAGGATTTACAGTCACAGACCTTATCTGGCTGGGAGAGCTGCCAGGCCGATCTCTGCAAAACTTGGCAAGGAGTCTCAGAGAGTCACGAACCAATGAAGCAAACTAATTGTCTCCTGCAAACTCCACTCCCCTTTGGCTCCTTTTTTATGTCCTCTGGGAGGGGCCATTCACTGTCCACCTGTGGCCTTACTCCCAAGTCGAACCCCGTTCTTTAGCTGCTTCCTTTGTCTGGCAACTCTGCGCATGCGCACACTGGGAACAGGCTCCAGCTATTCGTCTGCCTCACTGATGTCTAGCTCCAAAGGCAGATGATAACTGTCAGACGGCTCTGGCCCCCTCCCTGCCTCCGACACAGAGCCCTCGTCCAAGCCTTCCCCAGATTCCAGGATTGGCCCATGTTCCTCCCCAACCTCCTCACTCTCCAAATCTGCTGCCAGCTCCGCTGGCCACTGGCGGCCCACAACATTCTTATTTTAAAATGGAAGATGCCTAGATGGTGTGCGAGGGGAGGGACTAGGGACACACCTGGCTAGGTGTCCATAGAGGTTCTCAGTCATCCAGGTCACGGTTGTCCCAAAGATGCTTTTCCCAAAGTGAACTGGACTTTTTGTTCTCTTTGAAAATATTCCACTTCTCATCCTTGCAACTAACAACAACAACTCTGAATAAAAGTGGCGCATGAACACTTGTCCAAAGACTCTGCTATTAAATGGTTTCCTGCAATTGAGAGCAATGACCTAAGCCCCCCTCCCTTTCAGTCTGTCACCCAGCAGAACATCCTTACCTTGATTTCAGAGTTATCTACGCCCCCAATCTTAATGTCTTGATTGGAAACTTGGATCATCAGGGTACGGAGCCAGTCAGGACTTGAGTCTGGTTTCTTTTTGCTGATGTCCACTTCCAGGTAAGTGGGCCTGTCCGGGCATGTTTTTACCAAGGTGTAAGAATTGTCCGAGGGATAAACAAAGCCAACTCCGTCAAAAGTGTGCAGGACTTGATCCTGAGAGACCAAACACAAAGTCTCCCGCTTGGGGTAACACCCTTGGTAGCCATTCTCCACCGTGCACACTTCTTCTTCTTGACAAGTGGAGTTGAAACAGTGGACATCTCCTTCTTCTTCGCACCAGCACTGCACAGTGCAGTCCACGGAAGCCCAGAAGGATTCCCCCACGGCATGGTAGCGGCCATCCACATCGCAACCACACTCTCGAACAGGGACACAGGCGGCGGTGCTGAGCACGTAGCCTTCGGCGCACTCACAGCCTTCGGTGCAAGGAGAGTTGCAGTTCAAAGGGGCCATCAAATCCGAGCAGGTGGCTGGGCAGCTACTAGTACAGATGGAGTAGTGGCTGAACTCCGGGCAGCTTACAGCAGTTGCTGAAAAAGGCAAACAGAACAGCTGATTTAGTCGATACAGCAGTTGCTGGTTTAGAACAATGGACTTATTGAGTTTCCAGCTTGGCGGTTGGCACCGAGTCAACTTTGGCTGACCTTGAAAGAAGCTACACAGGATTGTGCCTCAGTCCTATTTGGATATGAGTCCCTCTGAAAAAACACCAAGCCCTAGGCAGTTGTCAACCTTGGAGCATAGACTCAGCAGGTTCTGAGGTAGTTAGTTATGCTAATCTTAAACCCCACATTATTCTCTTTTCAGGATACGCTTTTCTTCTGAGGAGAGGCCGTCTGTCAGGCCTGCAGCCATCTTTTCCTTTTAGATCCTTGGCCTGCCACACTTTCTATTGTTCTGCTATGCATTTTCTATTGTGGGAAAATGGGAGAGGGGATTGTACAGAGTTAGATGATATGTAGCCATAACAACATTCTTTCTAGAAAGCCAAGGTCATATTTTGTCTCTGCACCTCTACACCTGACCAGAACTGGATGGGTGGAACTGCCAGCATGGCAGTGGAAGATTGAACCATGTGGTGGACTTGTGGGTGTGGGGACAAGATCATGAACTTTAACTTGGGGGGAAAACGGAAGAAGCTTCAGATTTGGGTTTTCCCACAGATGTGCCAGCATGGCTCTCTTAATAAATTGGAACTTTGAGCAATACTTTGCTTTGGACTCTAATTTAATTTTGGACGCTATCTGGAACGTTGACGCCAGGTTGACCAAGTAAAAGTTGATGGACTGGAATCCACCAAGGAGCAAGTTTTGCCGTCTCTGCCTGAAAGGCAAATGCTTGGCAACTTACCGCATCCCGTCTGCCCTCTCCAGTCTCCAATCGGGATCCCTAAGGCTTGGCAAACCAAGGCGTAGGCTTGAATGGCTTGGCAAAGCCCTCCGGTGCCGTTATCACGGATGCTGCACAAATCGTACACGCAGCTGTGCACGAATGCCGTGGGGTCGACGATGGCCCCACACTCCCACAGGGGGCCTCCGGTTCTGTTGATGAAGCCACAGTACTCGGGGCCGAAGTAGAGAGACTCCATCGCCAGGTCACAAAGACTGCAGTTGTCTAAGCAGCCCGGGGAGCACTTCCATTCGGGATGGTAAACCCGCCAGCTCTCCCCCAGATCCAGGACAGAAGTGGCCAGTTTCCCATCAGACCGCAGAACGTCGTCTTCAGGATTCTTGTTGTAGTTCCCGCACAGGCCGCAGGTAGCATTAATGTAGGAGCCGGGGACTGAAATGGCAGCATAATGGTCGCCATCATAGGTCACCAAAAGGCCAAAGTCGGTTTCCACAGCGGTCGACATGCCACTCTGATACATTTTTATGGCTCCCAGTTCCAGGAAGACAGGCAGAGACATGACCAAGTCATCTATCTGTGACACAGATAGAAAGTTAATATTTATCATCATCATCATCATCATCATTCAAAACGGGAAGATTAAAAATGGGTTTATTTACTGTCGTTGTATATGAATCTTCTACTGCTATAATTACCACTGTCAATACAAATTAAGTAGTTATATTTACTGAGGTATTGCAAAAAGTATATATATAGAGAGAAAGGAAGCAGTAGGCTTCCTCCCATATTTGGGCATACCAGGGGTTGTGACACTAAATGCATACCTATTTCCCTGGATCAGCTGATAAAGGAGGAGAACCTTGTGGCTTAGTGGTTAACACATCTGCCTAATATGTAACACAGCCCAGGTTCGAATCCCAATAAGGGTATGGCTAGCTGATGAGAGCTAAATAGCTTGAAATAGATCTATACTAGTCTCCCTTTATTTATTTATCAGCACAAATACAACATATATAAGGAAGTATTGAAACACTCAGTCTAGAGCCTAAGGAATCAGAGAAGACCTCAGTTCCCCAGAGACTAATTGAGTATGCTCTGGCCCCTCTAGTACTTAAACTTGGCAAGTTTAAGATTTGTGGACTTCAACTCCCAGAATTCCCTAGTCAACCATGCTCAGTAGGGAATTCTGGGAGTTGAAGTCCGCAAGTCTTCGACTTGCCAAGTTTGGAGACCCCTCCTCTAGTAGAAGGAATTTGTAATGGTATATGGGTGTGAACTTGGGAAGCAGAGGGGAGAGATGCGGTCAATGCAAGTCCAATAAGAGGCTGTGATCAGATAAGGGGAAGGGGAACCAGCAGCAGAGGGGAAAAAACTCAGAAAGGATCCTCCCTAACTTATCAGGCTCTAGAAAGAGACAGTGGGAGATTTGTACATTCAGACTTGCGTGATTCTGTTATGTAGGCTTATAATAAATAGAGTTCTTCTGGGTGTGCTTTTTAACTGGTCGGCCTGGGTAGGCTGACATTAACAGATTAACGGAGTTGGAAGGTCATCTAGTCCACCTCCCCACCCAAGCAGGAAACCCTACACCATTTCTGACAGATGGCAGTCTAGTCTCTTCTTGAAATCTTCCAGGGATGAACCTTCCACAACTTTTGAAGGCAACTTCTGTTCCATGGGTTGATTGTTCTCACAGTCAGAAAATTTCTCCTTATTTCCAGGTTAAATCTCTCCTTGTTCAGTTTCCATCCATTATTCCTTGTCTGGCCTTCTGGTGCCTTGCAAAATAGCTTGACCCCCTCCTCTCTGTGGCAGCCCCTCAAATATTGGAAGCCTGCTATCCTGTCTCCCCTGGTCCTTCTCTTCACTAGACTAGCCATGCCCAGTTCCTGCAACCGTTCTTCATATGTTTTAGCCTCCAGCCTCCTAATCATCTTGGTTGCTCTTTTGCACTTTTTCTAGTGTCCATCTTGCAAATCTGAAAATACATTTCTTCCATTTCCTTCATAGCCAGAAAACTAGGGAAGGTCCCTTCTGAGATGTTTGCATTGCCCACATTCCTGTTGTTGGCTAAGCAGTCTCTTATCTGTCTGTCACCCTACCTGTGACTCGTCCCCATGTCTCTCAAGGTCATTCCCACGTACCATTTCAAAATTATGGAGCACATGCATTCAGTCATAGTTTCTCCCAAGAGCAGCTGTATTTTCCCATCATAAACAAATGACCTCTTATCGGACTGAAGACCAGTGCCCCATAGTGTCACACCCAATTATTGAAAAGTTCTTTCTTGCAAATATTTTGGGGGAATCAGTTGCTCTACAGCTACTCCCCGCTTGAGATTGCTGGCTAGCCATCACAGCTTGAACGATATGTCTAAGCAGGTGCTTATTTCTGGGGATTAACCTGGACTTCTGGCAGACCGAAGATGGCAAGCACACTTTTCTATTATCCAAAATAATAACCTTGAAAGGATGCAGTGTGCAAGTAATGTGCGTTCAAACCATGCTGGATTTTACTTCCAGCGTAAATTTTACTAATGTCCCTGGTTTGCCTGCCTGGAAGATTATGGAAGATAAAAGCCAAACTATATGGTGGGCAGCATTAGTCGGAAAATAAGGCTGATTCTGTGATGTGACATTTCCCATATTAGTGCCATTAGATGAAAATAACAATAATAATCAAAACCCTGAAATTAAAAGAGCCTTCTATTTTCTACCTAAAGGTAAAGGTTCCCCTCATACATATGTGCTAGTCGTTCCTGACTCTAGGGGGCGGTGCTCATCTCCATTTCAAAGCCGAAGAGGCAACGCTGTCCGAAGACGTCTCCGTGGTCATGTGGCCGGCATGACTAAATGCCGAAGGCGCATGGAGCGCTGTTACCTTCCCTCCAAAGGCGGTTCCTATTTTTCTACTTGCATTTTTACGTACTTTTGAACTGCTAGGTTGGCAGAAGCTGGGACAAGTAGTGGGAGCTCACTCCATTACACAGCGCTAGGGATTCGAACTGCCGACCTTTCTGATCGACAAGCTCAGCGTCTTAGCCACTGAGCCACTGAGTACAGCCACTGAGCCTTTCTACCTAGCTGTCTCCTACTTTTTATTATTGAGGACTGTTTCCCCCCCCCCTTCAAATTTTTCTTTCCAGATACATCCAGACAATGGAATGATGTCATGGCATCATCTAGGCCAGGGGTGTCAAACTCAATTTCATTGAGGGCCGTATTTGACCTCGGGGGACCGAGGGTGGGATGGGCATGGCTAGCTCGATGTCACTCCTGTCAGGGGCACCTGTGGTGGCCCAAGAGCTCTGCCAGTGAAAAATGAAGCTCGGGAGAGCCATGTGCTGTCCTCCTGAGCTCCGTTTTTGCCCGCAGAGGCACCATGGGCCACTCCTTTGCTATTTCCAGAGTGGCCCCTACAGCTGATAGTGGCTCCCACAAGCTCATCCTGAGGATGAATTGAGTATAAATCCTCTCAAAACGTGAGGATGAATCCAGAGGTGGTATTCAGCCAGTTCTGACAGGTTCTGGAGAACCGGTAGCAGAAATTTTGAGCAGTTCAGAGAACCGGCAAATAGGCTGGCCACGCCCCTACAGCCTCCCAGCTGATCTTCTTTTGGTGCCCTGCACAGGAGAATGCAGCTGGAAAGCAGTTAGTGGGGTGGGTAGGGAATGGGGATTTTGCAGTATTCTTCCCCTGCCACGCCCACAAAGCCACGCCCACAGAACCAGTAGTATAAAAAATTGAATCCCACCACTGGGCAAATCTCACCATAATCTTCCCAAAGCTGCCCTTGGGAATGACAATTTTGTGCGAATAGATCTCAATGGAGATGTCCTTCAGCCAGGAGACAGACGAACCGCCGCGGTTCTCATTCTTGGCTTCCACGCTAAAGAAGGGCAAGCTGGATCCCGGCCAACACTGCCTGGCAAGCAAGTAAGAGCAGGAGCCTTGGAAGTGGAAAAGGAAGCCGTCGAAGGTATGGTAGTGCGGATCTCCAAAGATCACACAGGTGCTGCTCTCCATCGACACACACTGGAAAAATTTGTCCTTCGCCTCACAGATTTCGTAAGGGCCACAGGACACCTCCTGGCAGAAGAGTTCGTTGTTGAAATCCAGGCAACGGCACTTGGTGGAGCAGTTGGCACTTTCCCAGAAAATCTCCCCTTGACGGAGAAATTGGCCTAAAAGAAAACCACATCATCAAAGTCATCTTCACGTCTATGGAGATTCTCAGTCACCCAGGCCATGGTTGTTCCTATTCAGAAGTCCACTGAACCCAGGTCAATCTGATTTGTTGTCTACCAGAGGTGAAGTGCTCTGAAGTCTGCTACTGGTTCGCTTGGTGCGAGCATGCGTACCACAGGCATTGATCGTCAGAGCTACTGGTTCACCCAAACCAATAGTAAAAAAAATGCTATTGGTTTGGACAAACTGGTAGTTCCGATGATCATCTGTGTGACAATCAGCTGTGCCGCATGATTTATTGCATGGCACAGCTAATTGTTACACAGCTGATTTTCGGAACTACCGATTCACCCAAACCAGTAGCATTTTTAACTACCGGTTTGGTTCTGATGATCAGCTATGTGACAATCAGCTGTGCCGCACAATTTAGAAATCACGCAGCACAGCTGATTGTCAGAACCAAACTGGTAGTAAAAAATGCTACCGGTTTGGATGAACCGGTAGTTCCAATGATCAGCTGTGCAACAATCAGCTGTGCCGCATGATTTCTAAATCACGCGGCACAACTGATCGTTGCATAGCTGATCATCAGAACCAAACCATTAATAAAAAATGCTACCGGTTTGGGCAACCGGTAGTTCCAACGATCAGCTGTGTGACAATCAGCTGTGCCATGCGATAAATCACACAGATGATCATCGTAGCTACCGGTTCGCATGAACCGGTAGCATTTTTTACTACCGGTTCGGGTGAATCGGTCCAAACCGTTAGCATTTCACCTGTTGTCTACCCGTTTTTTTGCAAAATTTGAAAGCAGAGATGACCAGAACTAGGTGTTACTCTTAGGCTTCCTATGGTGGTCTGATGTTCTGGACCACAGTTCCCGTTATCATTGCCATATTTACCTTCAGTGAGACATCTGAAGGAGAAGGTGGTTTATTCCATTAACCCCTATGCTATTAACTCTGCAAGAGAGCCCTGATTTAAGTACTTTTTTTATTATAATCTGCTGCCATGAATGAATCATTGCTGCAATGGGCTGATACCACTTAAAAACCTTGGAAAGGGTCCCAAAGAGCATTAGAAGCACTCTTTCTGTGCGGGATGTGTACACAAGAAACTAATAGCTATAATCGCTGACACTGAAATGCGATCACAAAACTGTAATGCGACATATTAAAACACATTGCCATCAGCACACTATATGCTCATCTTACCTCCTCTTTGAATCATCGTATTTCCTCTATATGTGTGATTTTGTCAGTGCACCAGGTCCACTAAACAAATCAGATCCGGTGAATGCTTGCAGAGGTGACCATCAAGGCTATTGGCTTGGAGGTGTCCAACCTTGACAGTTTTAAAGACCTGTGGACTTCAACTCCCAGAAATCCCCGGTCAGCATGGCTGGATGAGGAATTCTGGGAGTTGGAAATCCACAAGTTTTAAAGTTGCCAAGGTTCAAGATGGTGACAGAATCCAAGCTGACCTTGGATATTCTTGGCCACTTAAGCAGGGACCAACTTGGTTAAGGAATGAATAGGAGAAATCCCAAGGTTATAAACTAGTTGGTGAAATCAGAAAACCATATTGGGGAAAGGCAAGGGTGTATCAGAACAGCATCCAAGAAAACCACATCCATGAGCCACGGTGGCGCAGTGGTTAGAGTGCAGTACTGCAGCCTATTTCTACTGACTGCCAGCTGACTGCAATTTGGCAGTTCAAATCTCACCGGACTGAAGATGGACTCAGCCGTCCCTTCCTTCCACGGTTGGTAAAATGAGGACCCAAAATTATTGGGGGCAATATGCTGACTCTACAAACTGCTTAGAGAGGGCTGAAAAACACTTAAAAGTGGTATATAAGTCTAAGTGCTATTGCTATCAGGAATCCAGCTTCATCCGAGGTGGCGCAGTGGTTAGGGTGCAGTACTGCAGGCCACTTCAGCTGACTGTTATCTGCAGTTCAGCGGTTCTAATCTCACCGGCTCAAGGTTGACTCAGCCTTCCATCCTTCCGAGGTGGGTGAAATGAGGACCCGGATTGTTGGGGGCGATATGCTGACTCTGTAAACCGCTTAGAGAGGGCTGAAAGCCCTATGAAGCGGTATGTAAGTCTAACTGCTATTGCTATTGCTATCCCAATCAGAATCGAGCTGGAAGGGACCTTGGAGGTCTTCTAGTCCAGCCCCCTGCTCAAGCAGGAGATCCTACACAAACAACTGTCCAGTCAGTTCTCTCATTTTAATCACTTTCAATCACTTCTCTTTTCAATCATTCTCCCTCTTCTTTGTTCATCATCAAGTAATACTACTGCAATACTAATACTATAATACTGCAACAAAGAAAGTTATAGCATAACAGAGCTGGAAGGGACCTTGGAGGTCTTCTAGTCCAGTGGTGGCTAACCTTTTTCTAAAGATGTGTCAAAATTGTGTGCGCATGTGCTATTATGTGTGCCGAACCCACCTGCACATCTGCGCACGATTGGGGGGAGTTTTCACCCTCCCCAGGCTCTGGAGGCTTTCCTGAAGCCTGGGGAGGGCAAAAATGGCCTGCCCCCAGCCGTCCGAAAGGCTGAAAATCCAGTGCATGCGCACGCCGGAGCTGAGGGCTACCATGCCAGCAAATATGGTTCCGCGCGCCACCTGTGGCACGTGTGCCATAGGTTTGCCATCCCGGTTCTAGTCCAATCCCCCTGCTCAAACAGAAGACCCTACATCCGGGATGACAAACCTATAGCACGAATGCCAGAGGTGGAATGCAGAGCCTTCTGTGAGGGCATGCATGCTGTTTGCCGGCTGCTCTTCTGATTTCGACTGGAAAAACGGCCTGAAAAAGACCCCAAAATGGCTATGCACAACCAAAAAAACAGGCATGCGTGCACAGCCAGCTGGTTTTCTGGTTTCCGGCACTCCGGGACACGTGAATGCACGTGTGTTCTGGATTGGGTGCTCCATGCCGAAAATGTTCACCATCATTACCCCTCCATCATTTCAGACAAAAGGTTTTCTACTGCCTCCCTTCAGTAGAGCTTCAATGTGTGAAGTCTCCTTTCCCCCCACAGGCAGCAAAACACTCGCCCAGCCCCAGGAATCGAGCCAGCGTCCTCTCTAAATGTAAAATGGGAAATATAAATCTCCTATTTAAATCGCAGGGCACTGACCACAGTTAAACTACAGCTATGGGTTCTGAAAAAAGCTAGGTGGAGGCAGGGTGAATTATACCCCAAGCGTGCCACGGTTGCCATAACTTAATTCTATTAAAAACGGGTGAGTTACGTCTGCGGCTCAAGGGGTGTTAATTGCCTGCTTAGACTCGTTTTTCCTTCCATATGAATTACCACTAATTAAACATCAAATAATGCAACTTTGGAGACTTCATATTTCACAATAGCCACAGCGGGTTTTGACTATCTCTTAATGAGGTGGGTGTCTGCCACTCTGTCTTGCACATAGCTAATTATTGTGTGTGTGCAAGGACGCGCACACAAACACACACAAACACAAATAACGTATTGCTTGTGCTGATAATCATTATTATCAGAGAAAGCGAGAATAGAAGGTCATCAGGAGGTGCTTGATAAAGGTTGCCGTAACTTGCTGAGTAAGGTGCTTTGGTTCCCGTTTATTTTTTAACAATGGCCTTTCAAAAGTCTGAATTAGATGCCTAAAAACTCGGAGTTCTGCTCATTCAAAATGCAAATTTTATATGCAGCTCATTCCATTCAGGGATCTAAGCCCCAGAGTTCACTGCACCAGCATTGCCAAAAAGCCATGAAGAGTTGTTAACCTAATTTTGCGAAGCTTCTTCTCCGGTAACATTGTACTGTAAACAAGGGCATACAAAGCCTTTGCCAGACCAATTCTCGAATACAGCTCGTCTGCCTGGAATCCACCCTGTATATCGGGCATTAATACAATTGAGCGTGTCCAGAGGTATTTCATGAGAAGAGTCCTCCACTCCTCTGCTCGCAACAGAATCCCTTAGGCCACCAGGCTTGAAATTTGGGGCCTGGACAAGCTGGAACTATGCCGCCTTCGGTCTGACCAAAGTTTAGTGCACAAAATTGTCTGCTACAATGTCCTACCTGTCAACGACTATTTGTTTCAACTGCATTAATACATGGGCAAATAATAGATTCAAACTCAAAGTAAACCGTTTCAAACTTGATTGCAGAAAATACGACTTCAGCAACAGAGTGGTCAACACCTGGAATGCTCTACCCGACTCCGTTGTTACATCTTCTAACCCTCACAGCTTCAACCTTAAACTGTTTACCGTGGACCTCACCCCATTCCTAAGAGGTCCATAAATGGGGCATGCATAAGCGCACCAGCGTGCCTACTGTCCCCATTCCCTCCCGATCAGCTGGGACTCAGGAGGCAGAGAATAGATGGGGGCAGGGCCAGCCAGAGGTGGTATTTGCCGGTTCTCCGAACTACTCAAAATGTCCTCTACCGGTTCTCCAGAACCTGTTAGAACTGGCTGAATTTCACCCCTGCAATAGACCGTGTGGTGGATCCATCCCAAATGTCTCCATAATTTCGATTTGTTTCATATAGCAATAGCAATAGCAATAGTTAGGCTTATATACCGCTTCATAGGGCTTTCAGCCCTCTCTAAGCGGTTTACAGAGTCAGCATATTGCCCCCAACAACAATCTGGGTCCTCATTTTACCCACCTCGGAAGGATGGAAGGCTGAGTCAACCTTGAGCCTGGTGGGATTTGAACAGCCAAACTGCTGAACTGCAGTGCTGCATTTAACCACTGCGCCACCTCGGCTCTTATTTGCAAGCATCCAGTGATGCAAAGGATAATCCCCTGGTAGTAGCCCAAATCCTTTGCCTTAGGAATCTTCTTATTCATAGGACTCTTTGATGAAACTAAAAACTCCAAAACAATTTCCATTCTCATGTATGGAGTTCA
Source organism: Thamnophis elegans (assembly GCF_009769535.1). Classification (NCBI taxonomy): domain Eukaryota; kingdom Metazoa; phylum Chordata; class Lepidosauria; order Squamata; family Natricidae; genus Thamnophis; species Thamnophis elegans. The sequence continues at coordinate 45,480,353 of NC_045553.1, forward strand.
AACAGACTTTGAATCAGAACTTGAACAGAGGGACTAGAATGCTATTTTCCCCCTCTCGTCTTTAATGACCCTGTAATCCCTTGCATCAGGGTGGAGTCGGGGCAACTGAATGAAGCGGAGTGTTTACTGCCCTTCCTGTCACCAATGAGGAGTTTGCAGGAGACATATTCTTATTGTGCCCAGAGAGAAAAATAACTGCCGCTACGAAGGATCAAACTCACAACCTCCAGGCCATTGCACCATTCAGGGACTAGAATGGCTATAAAAAAATTCATAAATTAGAAGTTGGGAAGAATTGGAATCCTTCCACCACCACCCCGGAGTCAGACAAGTCTATTTTTTTCCCCCCGAGCAGTTGTATTTGTAAAAAGAAGATGAGCAGACTCTCCGGGTGGCTGTTTTAAAGGCCTAACACAAGACATTCTAAACTTGCAAGCAGCAATGAAAAAGAATCTTTTGAAAAGACTCTGCATGCTGCGGATTCTAAGGGCAGCTCAGGAGGATGTTTTCGGACTGACTTTATGACATCTCTGCATTTCAACATCGCTGGTGTCCAAGAGAAATCTCTATTACAAAGGAACAGAGCTCAGATTCGTACAAGAAACGGAGACTTTGCAACTGGACTCAGATAAGGAATGGTTTTACCCCTTCACAAAGTAAAGTTGCCTCCATTGTATCTGTTTTTAGACAACATGGATGATGATGATGATAATGAGGATTATATACTTTATTTATTAAACATGAAACTCAGTCAACTGAACATTCAAAAAAGCATCACAAATACGATTGACTAGTGCCAATACAGGTTGCTGCCAACGTCCCAGGTATCAACCAAGTATCTTCTTAAAAAAAATAATGATGTTCCTAGTAGTGCAATTTTTTTGCAGTTCCGCTAGTGTTATTGCAGGAAGCTGCAACTTGTTGATGTACATGAACATGGCACCAAGTGCCCCAATGACAATGGGTATCACTGTTACATGTTTTGTCCATAATCGGGTAGTTTCGATGACCAGGTCACGATATTTCGTGATTTTTCCCCAGTTCTTTTTCTTTGACTTCTGGCATCTCCTGGTACCGCGATGTCAATAAATTGTACGTTTCGGTTTTCGACAACTGTGATATCTGGCGTGTTGTGTTCCAAATGACGATCCGTCTGTATTCGAAAGTCCCCACAAGATCTTCACCTTCTCACTTTCGATAACTTTTTCCACTTTATGTTCCCATGATAGTTTGGATACAGATAAGTTGTTGTTGTTGTTATTATTATTTGTAATTATGACAACCCATCTCCATGTTGGGACTTGATGTGGTTTCTGGATGCCCCACCCCAGATCGGAGGAACCTCACACCTCTCAAAATTCTGCAGCCAGGTTGGCCATTGTAAAGAATGTTGGGAACTAAAATTCACACACCTGGAAATGGCCCAGGATGGGAAAAATTAAGTCAGATTTGTGGGAGAACAAAATGGATAGTGGTTATGAGATCTACTTCCATGAATTCATTTATGGAAGTGATGATAATAATGATGATGATACTAATAATAATAATTTTGGATTTAATACCAACAACAAGGAATTGGTTAAATCTGTACTTCGCCGTTCCATTTGGATTTTGGATTTATTTGGATCTACAAGAAATAGATCACACTGGGGTTACATTTCTTGGCTAACTGGTGGCGTGCAATGCTTACACATCTTTTCTCTTGCAGCCAATGGAGCTGATATGCTGATATCATGAGCCTTGCTGGCACAAGTGGTTAGAGTTCAGTACTGCAGGCTACTTCTGCCTGCAATTTGGCAGTTCAAGTCTCACCAGGCTCAAGGCTGACTCCTCCTTCCATCCTTCCAAGGTTGATAAAATGAGAACCCAGATTGTTGGGGGAAAGATGCTGACCCTGAAAACTGCTTACAGAATGCTATAAAGCAGTATATAAATCTAAGTGCTATTGCTATCACATGTATTAAAACATTGCCAGACTAATACGGTTTACCCATGCCTATTAGTTATTATTAGCACAGATAAGAAGGGAAAGAACAATGCATTAAATAAGACCATTTTTAAAATAAACGTGAAAAGCTCTTAATGGCCTCGGCTAGATATTGTTCTTCATTATCTGGCATAGCAAGATAAAAAGCTGAATGGCACTTTATACTAATGACAATCAACGCTGATGGATAATATTAAGAAATGGCAACAATGAGCTATAAATGACGACAATATCGCACAAATTGCATTTTGGGGAGAATTCCCACGAAGAACTTCCATTTTCATATTTCCCCCAGGAATTCTTCGCAGAAGAATATCGCTCTTGAAATTCTGTCTGCGTTTGTCCTAAGTAGGAACCGCTAAACAGCAGGAAGGGGTTGTATGTTCAATTTATATTCTGCCTTTCCACACCGAAGACAGTCAAAATACGCAACCACAAAAGAGAAAACGTAAAACAATCCAAATGGGAGAAAACACTTAAAAGTCATTATTAACCCATTTCAATTTGAGAAGAGGCGGCTTCTGTGTTACTTTCCCAACTTGAGAATAATCCAGGGAAAGCCCCTCTCCAGTGTACCCTAAAATTAATTTTATTTGCTAGTGGCAGCTCTATTAAGCCCATTAGAGATATCTAGGGTGCTGATGTGGTCTAATAAATGGGGATTTATTTATTTAGTTTGTCAAACATGTACAAGATAAGAGGTAGTATAAACATGGACACGAACACAGGAAATGGGTATGAATAAACGGTAGGCACGCTGGTGGGCTTATGCATGCCCCCTTTATGGACCTCTTAGGAATGGGGTGAGGTCCACGGTAGACAGTTTAAGGTTAGCAATAGCAATAGCAATAGCAGTTAGACTTATATACCGCTTCATAGGGCTTTCAGCCCTCTCTAAGCGGTTTACAGAGTCAGCATATCAGCCCCCACAGTCTGGGTCCTCATTTTACCCACCTCGGAAGGATGGAAGGCTGAGTCAACCTTGAGCCTGTGAGATTAGAACCGCTGAACTGCAGCTTAGCAGTCAGCTGAAGTGGCTGCAGTACTGCACTCTAACCACTGCGCCACCTCGGCTCAGGTTGAAGCTGTGGGGGGTTTGAGGATGTAACAACGGAGTCAGGTAGGGCATTCCAGGCGTTGACCACTCTGTTGCTGAAGTCATATTTTCTGCAATCAAGTTTGGAGCGGTTTACCTTGAATTTGTATCTATTGTTTGCCCCTGTGTTATTGCGGTTAAAGCTGAAGTAGTCGTTGACAAGTAGGACATTGTAGCAGACAATTTTGTGTACTACACTTGGGTTGGACCTTAATTGGTGTAGTTCTAGGTTTCCCAAGCTCAAACTTTCGAGCCTGGTGGCGTAAGGGATTCTGTTGTGAGCAGAGGAGTGGAGGACTCTTCTCATTAAGTACCTCTGGACATGCTCAATTGTATTAATGTCTGATATACAGCGTGGATTCCAGGCAGACGAGCTGTATTCAAGGATTGGTTTGGCAAAGGTTTTGTACGCCCTAGTTAGCAAGACAATGTTACCAGAGAAGAAGCTTCGCAAAATTAGGTTAACAACTCTTAATGTCTTTTTGGCAATGCTGTTACAGGATGAGAAAAGAATGTTGCAGATTAAGCATTCAGGTTAAGATGGAAGCGGTAGGAGTCATTGGACATACAAACAGTGGCCGGTTCCATCTTTAGCAATATCTCTTGACAGAACGGTCTGAAATCCCCACCCCCTCCAAAAAACAAGAACAAAACCCTCCAAAAATCCACCTGTGTCATATTGTGGTTTGCACAACCTGCTTCAACACGACACAGCTTCTTATATTTGCTTACCTCTAAAACTGCATCCATTGGCTGGGTCAATCTCCCTCCCATCAATTTTGAATACCCATCGACCTGGCACGTTGACATTGGTGGTCTCTTCGATGTTGACAATGTCTGGGGTTCTGGAAGCAGGAATGCTAAAATAGTTGGTGCTGTTTCCACCGTTGAAACCAGCCTAGAAGACCGAAAAAGAAGAGAATCTCCTTTAAATTGTCTGGAACTTCTCCTGATGACCTTCACCTTCGATGCTTTTCTCCCAACCATCCTCGGTACCTTGAAGACAAAAGCCCTGTCACACCTTAACCTCTTACTATTGCAGTACAGGAGAACCTCAAGTGGCCTGGAAACTATATCGTCAATGTCATGGACACTTCAGGCTCTGAGAATTATGGGAGGAAGAACTCTCCTCTCTCCCAGATCCAGAAATTGCACAAAAAAGATGTGACTGTTGTGGCCCACCAGTGGTTAGTGGAGCTGGTAGCAGAGACAGACAGTGAGGAGGTTGGGGAGGAACATGGGCCAGTCCTGGAGTCTGGGGAAGGCTCGGAGGAGGACTCTGTGTCAGAGGCAGAGAGGGGGCCAGAGCTGTATGCCAGTTATCAGCTGCATCAGGTGGACGATGAATGGCCCTTCCCAGAGGAAATGAAAGAGAAGCAAAAGGGGAGTGGAGTTTGCAGGAGACCATTAGCTCGCTTCATTGGTTTGTGACTCTCCGAGACTCCTTACCTAGTTTTGCAGATATTGGCCTGGCAGCTCTCCAAGCCAGATAAGGTCTGTGACTGTAAATCTTCCCTTCAAAGACTTTGCTGGATGTGAATGAGTGGAATTCACAGCAAATTAATAAAAGCCAGAGCTTTCTGGAGACGTCTCCACAATCATGTGACCAGCATGAGTAGACGTTGAAGGCGCACAGAACACTGTTACCTTCCCACCAAAGGTGGTCCCTATTTTTCTACTTGCATTTCTACGTGCTTTCGAACTGCTAGGTTGGCAGAAGCTGGGACAAGAAATGGGAGCTCACTCCATTGTGCAGCGCTAGGGTTTCAAACTGCCGACCTTTCTGATGGACAAGCCCAGCGTCTTAGTCACTGAGTCACCGCATCCCTTTTTGGCAAAAGTTATGATGGCAATGATAATTGACCATTCCCTGATCATCCAAAAGAACAGCTAAATCTCCTGGGTTCCAGATTGGCTATTTAGTTTTTTTTAAAAAATTTCTTGGCAAAATATAAGTAATCTTTTTTCCAAGGATGCTGCGTACAGGGCTTTTGTGTGAAAAGGAAGCCCACGGCGGTCCTCTAATTGTCCTACCTGGGCCATCACTCCACCGAGACCAGTTAGAGGGTCCCCTCCACTCGCCGTTCCGGTAGTCCAGTTAATTTCTTCATAGTTGAACATGGCGAAGGAGGATGTTCCATCTGAGATGAGGAGCGCTTGGAAAGTGTTCACCTGTTTAAAATACAATTGTTTACTCAGAGGTCAATTCTTCTTTTCAAAGGAAACTAGGTGATAACCTGGCATTGCCTGGGTATGCATTTATCCCAATCCTATATTAGAGGGAGCCCCCTTGTGGAGTACTGTGAAGCCATTACCATGACAACTCTACTGTGCTGTACTGTAGAAGCCATTTTAAGGCACAACAGGCTATATCTTAACAGCACTTGAATCCAAAATGGACACTATCGCTTTCCGCAGTACTGTGACTTGACACTATAGATATAATTCAGTTCTTTTCATTTCAGCGGCCCAGGCATTCCAGAGTTATGCTGGAACACATACACATGGACACACACACACACACACACACACACACACACTAAAGATTGTTAGGGTTGTCTTACCCCCACAGTATTTGTTTCCAGAGAGTAAGTCATGTGTACCAAGTTTGGTAGAAATTGCTCGAGGCGTTCCAGAGTTATGCTGGAATGCACATGCGCATGTGCACACACACACACAACACACACACACACACAACTTTTCAAAACATCTACTTATTTTTAAAGTGGATTTAGTTCATCTTTGAAGCCAATTTTATGAATCTGAATGACGGTAACTTTCTGGGGGGGGGCGATCATTAATTCCTTTAAAAACTAAACCTAAGTGGCTTCTAAAATGAGAAAGGCAAAATAGATTAGGGAAATAATGTTGAATTTTTTGGAAACAACAGAGAGGGTCAGTTAATCCCACCAAGGAATCCTAACTGTGGCTTGCAGTTTGCTACTTACTCACATATCTTGTACTGAAATACAGTTTTAATCCAGAAGAAAGAAAAACAGATTAATAAAAATGTCCAGCAGCAGATCAGCAGACCATGTAATACACATATAATAGATGAGAGGTCTGGTCAAAGAGTTGTTATTATCTAGTATGAGCTTATTAAAGGCGCTCCTATCATTCAGCGGTGGCAGCCTTTGAGCCTGATGTCACCCACTGGCCTCGGCATCTGGAAGGTCACTTCAATGAAAGCTTCACCATTTAATGGCTTTGTCCCTCCCACGTCCCATAGATGGCAGTGTTAGAGTAAGAACGGGGAAAAAACACGAATAAAAGTTTGCTCCAACTTCCACATTTATTTACCCAAGCATTTTGTATTTTATTGTATTGTATTTTATTATTTGTATGCCGCCCTTCTCCGGGAGGCCTTAGAGCGGCGAACAATTCAAGGGGAAAGAAAAGGGGAACATAAAAAGACAAAATACAAATAATAAAAGTAGACAACAGTCGCACAACCATACATGTCGAGAGGGGAGGGAACTCATCACCCCCAGGCCTGCCGGCAAAGCCAGGTTTTGACGGCTTTTCGGAAGGCCTGGAGAGAGGTGAGGGTCCGAATCCCTGCGGGGAGTTCATTCCAGAGGGCCGGAGCTGCCACAAAGAAGGCCCTCCCCCGGGTAATAGCCAGGTGGCATTGGCTGGTAGATGGCACCCGGAGGAGGCCAACCCTGTGAGATCTAATGGGTCTGTGGGAGGTAATTGGCAGTAATTGGTAATTTAGCTTATGCGGTTACTTCCTCCTCTGCTTTTGAACTGCTCGGTTGGCACAAGCTGGGACAAGTAACAGGAGCTCACTCGGTTACGCGGCACTAGGGATTCGAACCGCCGACCTGCAGACCTTTCTGATCGACAAGCTCAGCGTCTTAACAAGGTCTTTAAAGGCCTTCTTGGCGTTGTGTTTTCAAACTTCAGCTTCTGGTTGTTTTCTCTGAAACCTCTGATCGACAAACTCAGTATCTTAGCCACCATATTCTGCTTATTAGTATGCTAAAGATGGGATCACACTGTACTCAGAGGAGGAAGTTCAGAATCTCCCGGTCTGGACTCGGTTCCTTAGGATGTCCTGGCTGAACCTCAAGGAGGGTCAGAGTGACAAACTGAAGTCTGTAAAGTCATTTACAGAGAGCCAAGGTGGCGCAGTGGTTAGAGTGCAGCACTGCACGCTAGTTCAGCTGACTGCTAGCTGCAGTTCGGCGGTTCAAATCTCACTGGCTCAGAGTTGACTCAGCCTTCCATCCTTCCGAGGTGGGTAAAATGAGGACCTGGATTGTTGGGGGGCGATATGCTGACTCTGTAAACCGCTTAGAGAGGGCTGAAAGCCCTATGAAGCGGTATATAAGTCTAACTGCTATTGCTATTTTAAAGTCTCCACCTAAAACTGGAAGTTCAAAATTAGGCTCAAGGAAGCTTAAAATAATCTGACAGGTGGTATTTCAAACGGCACCCACTCCAAGTCAGATGTACGGCCAGAGTTGAGACCACTCAACTCCTGAGCATTAAATAAAGGTGATTTCATAATACCCACTACATAATCTGCACATTGCATATGGCCTGGAAGAAGTCCAGAGCCGTTTGGGTGATGGCAGCTTTCTGTGACAGCTTTTCCATGACAAGCGTTGATATAGAAAAATCTCCGTAGAGCCACCTGACACAACAGCTTGGCTCCCCCCCACCTCACCTTCTGACCAACTGCTCCACTTACTTACTGAATTTAATAGCATTATTAGACCATTTGGAGCAATTAAAATCAGGTCGGTGTAGCAAGTACGGGTCGTTAACTCCTGAATCCAGTTTGACTCGTTTTATATTTTAAGGGAGGCGAAGTAAGAAATGATTATGTCTGCTTTAAAAAAAAAAAACAAATCGTAATGGTTTTTTCATACGTGGATTTGGTTTTTCCGATCCGGTCAATCTGTTCATAGATAGGAAAGGAGGAAGGAAGATCCTGCATTTTCCCTAGGAGATTTCAGCCGATGAGAATTTATTTACTGCTTACATTTTAATTAAGGTCTCTTAAACCTCATTGGGTCTTTTAAAAAAATCCCATCAATTTGTTAAGGTTTAGATTCAGTTAAAGTTTGCTTCGGGAGACTCCGCATCTCCCATCAGCCAGTATGTAAAGGACTACAGGAAGGCAATATTCAAATCCTCCAAGATTTGGAAGCTTATTGAGAGCTGAGATGGCGCAGTGGGTAGAGTGCAGTACTGCAGGCCATTTCAGCTGACTGCTATCTGCAGTTCAGCGGTTCAAATCTCACTGGTTCAGGGTTGACTCAGCCTTCCATCCTTCTGAGGTGGGTGAAATGAGGACCCAGATTGTGGGGGCAATTTGCTGACTCTGTAAACCGCTTAGAGAGGGCTGAAAGCCCTATGAAGCGGTATATAAGTCTAACTGCTATTGCTATTGCTAAGCTAACAGAATAACTGAGTGAAGGACCTTGGAGGCCTTGGGAGTCCAAGGGAGACTAAAATCTACCGAGAGATTCGGGATAAATCCCACCGTTGAAGACTTTGCCGTAAAAATGTATTGCAGAAACCAAGATCTACAGGCTGGGCTGAATCCAGTTGGACCCAGAACTCTGGTTGCATCCAGAAAGAGTTTGCAGCTGGCCTGGCATGGAAAACGTCCCTAGATTGGCCTATCGTCAGAGGGAAGCTACCGCTTACCCAGTTTTTTTGGACGGGTTTCAAATTTGGGATATTACAATCACCCCGCTGCTCCTCCCGAGCTGTGCTTTTATTAAACAGACAGCTGTCTTCCATCACCCCTGGAAAATAAACTCGTTCTCACCCAGGAAATGGATGAGAGAACAACACAATGATAATCCTATATAAAAATGCAGCGCAACAAAGTGTAGCATTCTCTTCTTTGAAGCACATCGCCTGGCTCATGCCAGGCCCCCAACTGAACACGCCCGATTCTATCCTTGCTTCCAGTTCCTTCTTTGAACACGGGGCATAAAACAAGGTGCGGGGTTTTTTTAACGCAAAGGGAGCTCAAAAAAGAGGCACGTTGATGGGGTGGGAAGAGCAGGATTTTGCAAACGTGTCTTTGTTCCTTGTCGGTTCAGTCGTGGTCCTGTTATTTATATTTATTTAGCGCACGATGAGAACGTGACAGAAGAATAGTAAAGATATGTGCACGGGCTACGTAATTATAAGTAAAATGTCTACGGGGAGATCTCGGAGGCCTCATAATGCTCCTCTTGACATTAGGATGTTCTATCCCAATTTCTTTTAAAAAAATAATAAGATACAGGTAGACCTCGATTTGCGACCATTCATTTAGTGACCATTTGAAGTTACGACAGCTGAGTGGTGCTGTGACCTGACAATTGCGCGATAGACATATGCGCGGTGACAAAACCGCGATGTCAAAATCGTGGACACAAAAGCGCGCCGACAAATGCGCGCCGACAAAAGTGCGATGACAAGAACAATTAGGGTTAGGGTTAGGGTTATAACGTACGTGTATGCATCCCACTATGTAGTTTGTTGATGACGCGATTTTGTCGGCGCGCATTTGTCGCCGCGCTTTTGTGGGCGTGATTTTGATGGCGTGGTTTTGTCGGCGCGCATATATCTATCACGCAATTGTCGGTGAACCGAGTGGTGCGGTGGCCTAGAGGTGGAACTCTTGCCTCACAATTGGGAGGCTGTCAATTCAATCCTAGGTAGAGGCAGATATTTTTCTCTCTCTGGGCAAAATGAGGATATATCTGCTGAACAAAACTCCGCATTGGTGACAATAAAGGCATCCGGCCATTAAAACACCCTGCTAGCTCCATTCATTTGCCCAGACTCCAGCTGTCATGGCTGAAAATGGAGCTCGGGAGCCCGTTTTCTCTGGCAGAGCGCTTGAGTCACCACAGACACCCGGGCACGAGTGATGTCAAGGTGGCCACGCCCACCCTGGCCACGCCTCCCATTTCCCCCTAGGTCAAACACAACCCTGATGCAGCCCTCCATGAAATCGAGTTTGACCCCTCTGGCTTAGCTGGTTTCCTTAAAAACAGGGCACTGAACAAAAAATTCACTATTTCTACTGTGCAACCCCTCCCACGCAATACATCTCTCCAAATTTATCATTTCGGAGGTCTCATATATCTAGTAAATATCGCCAGTGGCTGGACATTATAGCGCTAAATCTCGGCACGTTTTGAGAACTAATGGTTGAAACACGCCAAGAGTACTTAACAACATGGCTGATGCAATTCTTCATCATTACGTAGGTTACTTGTAATGTAACTTAGATAATGATTAAACGAGGGTCAGCAAAACGCATATTTTTCATTTGGGAAAATAAAAGACATCCTGGGATTTATTTAATGTGGTGCAGGGAGGTTGATTCATCCCAACACCCGAAATCTTTTATAGATCTGTCAGGGTGATGTCTCTGTTTTATTTACTATCCTCCCTGAATCGGCTGAGATTGTTCACCGTTCACTCATCGCCGCTCTGAAGAACACACCCGTCCTGTGCCCTGCTCTGGAGAAAACAATATCCATGAAGCTGCTTTTGCACAGATTGCCACAACCAAGTGAAGACACAAAGAGGTTTGGAGGTGGGGGTGAGAATCATACAACATGCTAAATCAAAGCCATTAGCTCTTCAGAGTCACCTTGAACCGCAAGACAGGCAGCAAATAAATTTGCAAAGTAAATAAAATGGGTTAGCAAAAATAAAAGAGTCGGAAGGGACCTTGGAGGTCTTCTAGTCCAACCCCCTGCTCAGGCAGGAAACCCTACACCATTTCAGCCAAATGGTTGTCCAATCTCTTCTTTAAAACCACCATTGTTGGAACACCCACAACTTCTGCTAAATATATTGCCTCACTGTCTGGTTTAACACAACATGCCAGTGGTGTCTTATTTTAACACAACATGCAGCAAACACAAGGACTGGATTGTGCAAACTGTTATAAGCTACCAACGTCCCACCCCCTTTTTAACTAAGCCCAGCCTAGCACATAGCTGTGATGGACCATTTCCTTAGTCTCTGTGCTTGGTGTGTAGGAGTTACAAGGAGGCTGGTTGGTTTTCATCTGAGTGATAGGTAGGTGAAGCGTAAGAAAAAGGGTAGCCACACCCACTTGGATCTCATCCATACCTACGCCTGGAATGCTCTACCTGATTCCATTGTTAGTTCCTCATACCCCCATATCTTCAACCTCAAACTGTCTACTGTGGACCTCACCCCATTCCTAAGAGGTCCATGCATAAGCGCACCAGTGTGCCTTCCATCCCCGTCCTACTGTGCCCGTTTATTTGTACTCATTTCCTTTATTCATGTCCATGTTTATCGTGACCCGTCAAATGCGCGCCAGACAAAAGCGTGCTGGCAAAACGCGGCGAGAAAACAGTGAGGTCGAAAGTGCTCCCACAAAAGAGCGCCGACAAAACCACACCCACAAAAGCGCGATTGGGGTTAAGGTAAGGGTTAGGGTTAGGTTTAGGATTAGGGTTAGGTTTAGGGTTAGAGTTATTACGTTGTTTTCGCGTTGTTTGTTGATGGCACGCTTTCATCGGCGCACATTTATCAGCGTGCTTCTGTGGGCGCGATTTTGACCTCGCTGTTTTCTCAGCGTGGTTTTGTCAGCCCGCTTTTGTCGAGCGCCCATTTGTCGGTGAACCCATGTTTATACTTATACCTGTTATCTTTGTACATGTTTGACAAACTAAATAACATAAAAATAAATAAATAAAATACTGAAGGCTATTTCAGGCTAGTGTTTTTCAAGCTAATCAACTTTAAGATGGGTAGACTTCAACTCCCCGACTTCTGAAATCGCTAAGTTCGCAAACACTGGTTTATGCCTCCAAATAAGATTTATTTTTGTGGGAAGGGGCGCTACCAGACTCCATCTGGTTTCGGGGCACAGCAAGTGAATCCAGCTCTCTTTCTACAAATTTGGAAGTAACGTATTTTTTGGAGTATAAGATGCTCCAAAGTATAAGACGCACCTAGCTTTTGGGGAGGAAAACAAGGGGGAAAAATCTGCTTCTGCCTCCCAGCAATTTGCCTCCTTGCAACAAACAGCAAACAGTACAGACAATACACACTGTTTGTAGTGTTGCATTTCAGACTATACTTGTACAGATGCCGTTAAAATTGATGTGCTTTCTGGAAGTACAGTTATTCTCTGCTATTTAAAAGAAGATACAATAGCACCGGGCATTTACTTTAAAAAGCTTCTTCATTTTGTTAAGCTGTCCAGAACAATAATAAAGCAGTCTTTAAAAATAAGTCTAATAATTTGAACATTCTATAGGCATTTATAGTTATTCACTATCTTCTTGCAGCAAACAGCCTGATTAGCACAAAAAAAAAAAAAAATCTGCTTCTGCCTCCCAGCAATTTGCCTCATGGAGCAAACAGCAAGTTTCGCTTTTAGTTTAAGCGCCTCTGGATCAACAGCTGTTTCAGGCTGCAGGGATTGCTATAGCCTATTGCAGCCTCCACAAACCCCATTTTCCCCATTTGCTGCAAGAAGTTAAATTGCTAGGAGGCAGAGGCCGAAGGGTAGGGGCTGGTGGGTGGGTGGGGCAACATTCAGTGTATAAGACGCACCCAAATTTCCACCCTCTTTTAGAGGGGAAATAGGTGTGTCTTATACTCCGAAAAACGCGGTAAGTTGCCTGCAGGAACCAAGATGGTGATCTTACCGGAGTTGTGCTACTCCCTCCGTAGAAGGTAACTTCATCCCACGTAGCGATAAAAACCGACAGGGCAGAGAAGGAAGGCAGGTTCTTGAAATATTTCCTGATGTCTTTAGAGATTTTCTTGAGCAGCACTGGGTCCGTGGTCTCCCGGTAGTAGATTTCTCCCCGGATACCATTGTGGACATCTGCCCAAAAAGGGGCGATGAAAGCCCGTCCATCAGCTAAAGGAAAGGATTCTGGGGTGAACTGGCTGACCAGCACGTTAAAGGAAACCACTCCATTGTTGTTGACCTGCAAGGAAAGAGGAAGTTTTGACAGATGTTAGCAGGATGCAACAAGGTCAGCTCAAAATCATGCAGAGGCAAGGCGAGTCGAACATAGAGGCTCTTTAATTATTCGATGGAAATAAGTAAAGGTAAAAAATATAGCAGTAGACTTATATACCGCTTCATAGGCCTTTCAGGCCTCTCTAAGCGGTTTACAGAGAGTCAGCATATTGCCCCCAACAATCTGGGTCCTCATTTTACCCACCTCGGAAGGATGGAAGGCTGAGTCAACCCTGAGCCGGTGAGATTTGAACCGCTGACCTGCTGATCTAGCAGTAGCCTGCAGTGCTGCATTTAACCACTGCGCCACCTTGGCTCATGGAAAAAGTTCCCCTCGCACATATGTGCTAGTCGTTCCCGACTCTAGGGGGCGGTGCTCATCTCTGTTTCAAAGCCAAAGAGCCAGCGCTGTCCGAAGACGTCTCCGTGGTCATGTGGCTGGAATGACTAAATGCCGAAGGCACACAGAACGCTATTCCCTTCCCACCAAAGGTGTTTCCTATTTTTCTACTTGAATTTTGACATGCTTTTGAACTGCTAGGTTGGTAGAAGCTAGGAAAAGTAATGGGAGCTCACTGTGTTACGCGGTGTTAAGGATTTGAACCGCCAAACTGGCAACCTTTCTGATTGACAAGCTCAATGTCTTAGCCACCGAGTCACCGCGTCACTGGAAATAAGAGCTGTATATTTATGTGTGTGTCCCTCCATGCCCCCCCCCATATTTGGAGGTTGGAACGGAGTGAAGACTCTTTGACAGAATTCCTGTGACATCCATCCTGTTGTGCCCACATTGAAGAGAATGGAAAAGGAGGAGGGCCTTCTCTGTGGCTGCTCCGGCCCTCTGGAACGATCTCCCCGTGGAGATTCGGACCCTCACCACCCTTCAGGCTTTCCGAAAAGCCGTTAAGACCTGGCTGTTCCAGCAGGCCTGGGGCTCCTGAGTTCCACCCCTACTCAAATTGTTGTGCGTGTTGTGACTTTTTAAATTGTTTGTATTGTTGTTTGTTTTTGGTCTTTTTACTTTTTGTATTATGACCCTTCCCTTCTGGTTTGTCAGCCGCCCTGAGTCCCTCCGGGAATAGGACAGCATACAAGTCGAATAAACCAACCAACCAACCAACCAGCTTCTTTGCATGAGAAGTGAAATGTATTCCAGGACAAAACCAGATAAGTTCAATTGCCTTTTGGGGAAAAAGCATCCTTGAGACCCATTGAAGAGAAGTGATTTATCGTATTTTTTGGACAATAAGACACACTCCCTCCCCAAAAGTGGGTGAAAATGTCTGTGTGTCTTATAGAGCAAATGTTGTCGAAGCCCCACCCACCTGCTGGCCCCCACCCAATCTGGCCCCCACCCAATCTGCCTTCCAGCAATTTGCCTCCTTGCAGCAAACAGCAAACAGCCTGCTCAGCTTAAGCACAGCCTGATTTAGCATGAGCAGCTGATTGGCAGTTAGATTGGCCTCTCGGAATACTGACGAACAGCTGTTCCAGGTGGCGGGGATCGCCGCCACCACCTATCACCGCCTCCGTGTGCCCCATTTTAGGCCTCCTTTGCCCCATTTTCTGCCTCTGTGCATCCCGTTTTCGGCCTGTTTGAAAAATGAGACGTGCGGAGGCCGAAAATGGGGTGTGCAGAGGCAGCGATCGGCAACCACGGTGATCCCCGTAGCCTGGAGCAGCAGCTCATCGGTATTCCGGAAGACCGATCCAACTGCCAATCAGCTGCTTGTGCTAAATCAGACTGTGCTGAAGCTGACAGGTTGTTTGCTGCTTGCTGCAAGGAGGCAAATTGCTGGGAGGCAGAATCAGATTTGTTTTTTCTTGTTTTCCTCCCCAAAAGCTAGGTGCGTCTTATAGTCCGGAGCATCTTATAGTCTGAAAAATACCGTAAGTGAAAGTTGTCCCACTTGTCTTCTACCAAAACAAAAACACAGAGCCCATTGCCATTGTTAAGACAAAAGAACCCCAGACCCCAAATTTCCCATGCCTAGGATAGGATTCCACCCGCTCTTAGCCATGTTTCACTCCAAACCACAGAAGTCTCAAAACTGCACAAATGGTGGCCTTCGTGGCATGGGCAAATGTCTGGTTAGAAACCGTATTCCAAAGTTGGAATTTATTCTCTTTGTATGTGTGTGTGTGTGTATCTGTGTGTCTATGTGCACAAAACGGTTTGGTCCTTTCCTCTCAATCCAGCCTTGGAAAAATAATGCTCTCTTTTGGAGCAGAAACTTAGGAGGCGGAGTAAATGATGCAGCTCCTAAGAAAAAACAACAACAACAATCTCCAAAGCAGAAACATTTCCTGAATATATATATATATATATATATATATATATATATATATATATATATATATATATATATATATATATATATATATATATATATATATACTTAAAGTCACAACCCCTGGTATGCCCAAGTGTGGGAGGAAGGTCACACTTCCACTCTCTGTCATTAGGCTCGTCACAAGAGTCCATCCAGACAGAAACCCAATATTTTTACTGTTGCCTTTGTTATATTTGTGTTTTTATTTGTGCTGATAAATAATTTATTTATTTATCAGCACAAATAAAAACACATATATATATATATATATATATATATATATATATATATATATATATATATATATATTTCTGCAGCTCCTTGAGGTATTCTGATTTTCCTGCCACTGGCTCAATGTTTAATATGCCAAAACCTGCACGTCGTTTGAGTGTTTAATCAACTACACAAGGCTGTTGCTGGGCTTTTATAATCTTGCCCCTCGCGTGCTCGCCTCCTAAGCGCACCCTTGATTTTCTTAATAATAGACCATCTCGTTCACAACGTGGAAGAACTTGGCAAGGGAGGACGCCATTAATCTTCCTCTTCTCCGAGGAAGGCTCCAAGCGGAGAGCAGTGTTTCAAATGCAGATGTTAATGGCGGGGAAAAGGCGCGCATGGCTTTATCAAGGGGTGCTTTACTTACAAAAATGGTCCTGTACGGCGCGCCAAAGAAAACGAAGGGGAAGGAGAGCTTGATTTCTGGAGAGCTGCCATCATCCACTTTGGGGGTTTTGGTGTCATTGGGCCAAAAGGGGTACAAGATACCCATCGTCTGGACTGCAACAGAGAGACACGGAGAAAGAAATAATTATTCTGGTGCCAGCCACATTTCATGCCGTACCTCTTGTTATTTCCTCCAAATCCACTCCATTTTTTTCACCCTGGTGGATGGTTGCAAAAAACGCAATCCAGGGTTACCTTTATTTACTTACTTACTAGCCGATAACCCAGTGTTGTCCAGGTATTTATTTATAGGGGGAAAATGTCCGGACCAAACATAATTTCTAATGTTACATTTTCCCCCTTACCAAAGGGAGCTCCCTTGTGGAGTACTGTGAAGCCGTTACCATGGCAACTCCACTGTGCTGTACAGTAGAAGTCAATTTACGGCAGTACAGTAGAAGCCATTTTAAGGCACAACAGGCTGTATCTTAACCGAACACACACCTTGAGGAGTGTCTTACCCCCCACAGTATTTGTTTCCAGAGAGTCAGTCATCTGGGTAC
This sequence comes from Thamnophis elegans, assembly GCF_009769535.1. NCBI lineage: Eukaryota > Metazoa > Chordata > Lepidosauria > Squamata > Natricidae > Thamnophis > Thamnophis elegans. The sequence continues at coordinate 45,496,980 of NC_045553.1, forward strand.
CACGTTTGGTTGAAATTGTTTGAGGCGTTCAAGAGTTATGCTGGAACACACACACACACACACACACACACACACACACACACACACACACAGAGCCATCTATATAAATATAGATAATTTCATTTTAGTCTTAGTTAACTGATAATATTCTAGTAATCAGCTAGAGTGTTATCAGTTAATGAAGACGAAAATGGAATTATAATCAATAATCAGCTGGAATGGTGCGGTGGCCTAGAGGTGGAGCTCTCGCCTCTCAATCAGGAGGCTGTGAGTTCGATACTAGGTAGAGGCAGATATTTCTCTCTCTGGGCAAAATGAAAATACATCTGCTGAACAAAACTCTGCATTGGCAACAGGAGGGGCCTCCGGCCATGAAAATACTCTGATAGCTCCATTCAATTGCCCAGACTCCACCCCATAAGGGATTATGGGACCGTTAAAAGATGCTGACTATAGTAATCAGCTGGATGCATTTGAGGATGGAGAGAGACCTTAACGTTGCTGGTCATGTAATAGGCCAGTGAAATGCCTGCACTTTCCGTCTCATGGAGGCTTGAGGCAGGTGGAATGTGTGTTGAAGGAAGGTGGGGAGGCTCAGACGCGTGGCCTCAATTGCCTCAACAGCATTTCTCTATTGCTGATTTGTTTTGCAAGCTTACAGTACAACACGGATGTTTGTTTTCTTCGGCAAGCTGCAGGAGTTTAAAGCAAGGCCTCAGCGAGCCTGCGTGCTTCCAGAGACTTGTTCAAAATGCCCTCGCGCAAACGTTCAACGAGGGCGCCATAAAACTGGAGAACCTGGCAGATGGCGCATCTCCCTTGCATACGGACGCGGACCGTGTTTGCAAGTTTGCAGCAGAGATTATTTAGCCAGGCAACCGATAACGAAAAGCATTTGACTGCGGCGAAAATAGCTGCACGGATATATCCCAACTCACAGCTGTTAAATGTGGGGTAGTTTTTAATAGCAGTAGACTTATAGCAATAGCAGTAGACTTATATACCGCTTCATAGGCCTTCAGGCCTCTCTAAGCGGTTTACAGAGAGTCAGCATATTGCCCCCAACAATCTGGGTCCTCATTTTACCCACCTCGGAAGGATGGAAGGCTGAGTCAACCCTGAGCCGGTGAGATTTGAACCGCTGACCTGCTGATCTAGCAGTAGCCTGCAGTGCTGCATTTAACCACTGCGCAAACCTTTTAAAAAGGTTTGTTTCTCCCCACCTTCTCGATATGGAATTAGGTCTGATTTTCAGCACTTCTTTTAAGCATTGGTAACGAGCTATTGAACCAGGTTGGAGCGGCGGTGAAGGCACCGGGCTAGAAACTGGGTGTTCTGGTCCCACCTTAAGCATGAAAGCTGGCTGGGTGATTTAGGGACACTCACTAGGAGACCATGAGTTCTAGTCCTACCTTAGGTATGAAAGCTGCCTGGGTGACTTTCGGCCAATCACCAGGAGACAGTGAGTTCTAGTCCTGCCTTAGGCATGAAGCCTTAGACAGTGAGACAGTAGTCTTGCCTTAGGCATGAAAGCTGGCTGGGTGACTTAGGGCCAATGGCCAGGGGATGCTGAGTTCTAGTCCTGCCTTAGGCATGAAAGCTGGCTGGGTGACCTAGGGCCAATGGCCAGGGGATGCTGAGTTCTAGTCCTGCCTTAGGCATGAAAGCTGGCTGGGTGACCTAGGGCCAATGGCCAGGAGACAGTGAGTTCTAGTTCTGCCTTAGGCATGAAAGCTGGCTGGGTGACTTTGGGCCAATCACCAGGAGATGGTGAGTTCTAGTCCTGCCTTAGGCATGAAAGCTGGCTGGGTGACTTTCGGCCAATCACCAGGAGACAGTGAGTTCTAGTCTTGCCTTAGGCATGAAAGCTGGCTGGGTGACTTTGAGCCAATGGCCAGGGGACGGTGAGTTCTAGTCCTGCCTTAGGCATGAAAGCTGGCTGGGTGACTTAGGGCCAATCACCAGGGGACGGTGACTTCTAGTCCTGCCTTAGGCATGAAAACTGGCAGGGTGACTTAGGCTAATCACCAGGGGACGGTGAGTTCTAGTCTTGCCTTAGGCATGAAAGCTGGCTGGGTGACTTTGGGCCAATGGCCAGGGGATAGTGAGTTCTAGTCCTGCCTTAGGCATGAAAGCTGGCTGGGTGACTTAGGGCCAATCACCAGGGGACGGTGACTTCTAGTCCTGCCTTAGGCATGAAAACTGGCTGGGTGACTTAGGCTAATCACCAGGGGACGGTGAGTTCTAGTCTTGCCTTAGGCATGAAAGCTGGCTGGGTGACTTTGGGCCAATGGCCAGGGGATAGTGAGTTCTAGTCCTGCCTTAGGCATGAAAGCTGGCTGGCTGACTTTGGGCCAATCACCAGGAGATGGTGAGTTCTAGTCCTGCCTTAGGCATGAAAGCTGGCTGGCTGACTTTGGGCCAATGGCCAGGAGACAGTGAGTTCTAGTCCTGCCTTAGGCATGAAAGCTGACTGGGTGACTTTGGGCCAATGGCCAGGAGACGGTGAGTTCTAGTCCTGCCTTAGGCATGAAAGCTGGCTGGGTGACTTGGGCCAATGGCCAGGAGATGGTGAGTTCTAGTCCTGCCTTAGGCATGAAAGCTGGCTGGGTGACTTTGGGCCAATGGCCAGGGGACGGTGAGTTCTAGTACTGCCTTAGGCATGAAAACTCGCTGGGTGACTTTGGGCCAATGGCCAGAAGATGGTGAGTTCTAGTCTTGCCTTAGGCATGAAAACTCTACTTGCACCACATCCCTTCGGAGTGGGATAGAGTTTAAATTTAAAATCTTCAAATTGCTTCAAATTGTATGTTTTCGCCCAGAGTAGAATTTCCACGACAGTGTAGGAATCTGGTCCCATCCTATGCAACCATGCCTCTTCCTAGGATGGACACCGTGTTTCCTGCTCAAACATCTTCCCATCCCAGTTGGGCGATGGGCTGGAAAATCCACCAGGCCAACCAAGTGGTCACATTCACATGGATTTGTGGCAGGGTAAGGTCACACCAGGATGAAACAATCTTAAAACACGTCTGAAGGAGCCATTCTTGGTGGCATCGTAGAGAGAAAGCCGAAAATGTGTGGCAAGGGAAAGGATTCCTGAGGGACACCTTCCTTAGTTCTCATGTAACCTGCTTCGTGGCACGACAAAACCGCGGTCGACTAAAGCGCGCCCGATTAAAGCGCGTCGCTGACATCAGCAGCAGCGCGACAACAGCGACCGCGGAGAAAAAAGGGCGCTTTAAAAAGCGCTTTGAAAGCAAGCCGATTCACGTTAAGGTAAGGGTTAGGGTTAGGTTTAGGTTAAGGGTTAGGGTTAGGTTAAGCGTTAGGGTTAGGTTAAAGGTTAGTGTTAGGTTTAGCGTTAGGTTAAGGGTTAGGTTTAGGGTTAGGTTTCGGGGGCTTAGGTTTAGGGGTTAATTTTAGCTTTAGCGCTCACAGCGTGTTTTTTTCGTCGCGCTGTGATGACGTCAGGTACGCGGTTTCGTCAAGCGCGCTTTAGTCGACCGCGGTTGTGTGGTGGAACCACCTGCTTAACGCCTTCCATGTCAGCGGATTGTCAGAATGAACAGAGAGCATTTCTGTTACCTCACCTTGAAAGCCTGAAATACTAACCTGCCTGCTGTAGGAGTAGAAAAGTAAAGACCACACAGCTTCCAAGGAATGATGGAAAATTCATCCTAGAAAGGGAAGACCAGAGAAATGCAACCAGTAACAATTCACAGGGATCCGTTCATCAATTCTCCATTAAAGGCATGCCAATCAAGGGATGTCCAAATGGATGGATGAGCCTAGAAATTTGGGGAATGAAGGGTTTTAAAAAAAAACACATCTGCAGATCTTAAGACCTTCTCAATTAGCCAGGATCTGTCAACATCCTTGTTAACTGGGAAGGGGAAAGGAGAAGTAAATTGCTTGTTTGATAGGACGGGTTTAATTGAAAAGCTCAGCCTAATGATGGGTTAGGATTGAAGAGTTTCCAAGGTCAGCGGTAAATAGAATTTAACGGGAACATCGCTCAGAGGAACCATTCAATCCTTTAACCACCTCCGTTTCTCCGTGATCTCTCCAGTACAAAGCTTTCGGCCGATTAGCTTTTCATTGTATACGAAAATGAGAGCCAATTATTGAGCAAGGAGTGCTCTCCTTTGCAGAGACTTTAAACCTCGATTAAACTAATCCTCTCTTCTCCCCCTTGCAAAACCAGCTGAAGAATACTTAACATTTCTTGACTGGGAATTCGAAAATACCAACAAGGTATCTGCAGAGGCTAATCTTTGGTGTCACGAGCATCCACCTCTTGTGACAAATGTGTGGGTTAGGTGAGAAGGGGCAAGGGAAGAGGAGCCGAAAGCAAAATTACCTCAATAATACATGCATCCTAGGTGATATTTTAATTATTGTGTGTGTGCAGTGGAAGTTTCTCATACATTATTGAGTACGTAAAGAGACTTAAAAGTAAAGTACGCACCGTTTCATCACTATTTGCCAACCCTCCTCATTTGAAAGTTACATTACCGTAGAAGCCAAATTTATGTTCTGCTGAAAAATGCAGAAGTAAAGAACTGTAGAACTCTTCAACAAAGCTTCTGCTTAATTTTTTTTTGGGGGGGGGGGAGCATAAATAGAGCTCACTTTTTATTTTTTTTATTTATTCAGTTTGTTAAGTTTGTCACTCATGTACAAGGATAACAGGAAGGAGAATAAACATGAATAAAAACACAGGGAATGGGTGCAAATAAATGGGGACAGTAGGACAGGGACGTTAGGCACACTGGCGCACTTATGCACGCCGTATTTTGTCATAGAAATTTGTCGTGGGAACCGGTTTGGGTTCCAAATCTGAACTAGAAGCATGGGATTGCGGTTTTACACAGCCGTAAAAATGTTTTTGTCTTTCGACAGAATTCCCAAGTCAAGCCCCAGTTCTACCCAACCGATTTGAAAAATCAGAACATGCACATGACTCAACACGCTACCTTGCTAGCAACCTCCTTAACCATTGAGGAAGCTAGCAAAATTCCATTTGCGCAGAATCGGTACCCAATATTCAGATTGCCCCCAAAGACCTCTGGACAAAATGGGATTTTCGTTCTGAATAACTGTGGCATTATCCATGTGAAAGTAAAAAGACCTTTATCCCAAAAAGGCAACACTTTGCTTCTTTAGCTGTGATGAACGGAAGAAGCTTCTTGGATAAGCAATAAGTTTACAAGGAAAAACAGGCAGACAAGCAAGTTCAGTTGCCTTTTTAAAAAAGCACCCTTGGGACAACCATGATTTGGATGATTGAGGATCTTCATAGACAGGTAACCATCTTTCTTACCTGTCTTTGTTGTAGGACTTGATTGCAGCTGCCTATTTCTATCATGTATCTTTTTCTTTCTGACTCTACGCATTTGCACACAATCTCGTCACCTGCACCACTATCTCTTACCTTGGCTGAGTCTTTAAAGACTCAGTTGCATAAAACTGTCTATGTTGTGTGTGTGTGTGTACATGCCCAAAGAGATGCGCTGCCTCATTAGCTATGCAGCTTAATTTTCCTGAAATGTATGACAGCAACGCATTAATTACAAAATGCAGAAATTATAATATGTTAAGGACTTATATCTCATCTCACAGAAGCATTGAAGTGGGATGATAAGGGAACGAGGGAGCTGGAAGCTTTGCCTTTTCCTCTACGTAATTGGCAACAGAAAACGATATTAGTAGACTTATCACATCCAATTCGCAATCAACTACATTCAGTGTTCCCATTGCAGAGTATGTGTTGCTTTTTATGTGGCTTCTGAGATATCAAACAAAATAAAAACAAACTAGATGGCTGGCCTATAAAAAAACAAAACAACATCAAACCGCTATCACAAACACATATTCGTACCCCCAAAAGGCAAGTGTTTACAATGCAGAATTTTTTAAAAAAGAAAACTTTTTGAAAACAAGAAGTAGAGATTCTAAATAAGAGGCATATCAATATAGGGAAAAACAAAATCACCAACCTGGTTTGTGGTCGAGCGAAGCAAAATTATTATCTGAAACCACGTTTTGATCAACGCTGGGAAAACTTAGGATAGCGAAGGATGCATGTCAATAAACGTCTCCCAACGGTGAATCCTTTGGTCCTTCCCCCCCAAAAATCCTTTTTTTAAAAAAAACTGAAGACAAAACTTTAAATAAATGCTTTTTAATGAATAACAAGTCCGTTTTGTATCTCTGTCATGGTATGTTCGCTGATCAAAAGGTGAATCAGAAATGGGCTGCAAATTTGGAAAAATAAAATCTCTTTCCGAAAACTTTCCAGATGCAGAAAAGAGATGTCAAGGTTGGAAGAACTAAGAATGAGACTGTTTTGACCAGAATCACTTTTCACTTAGGGGCCAAAAAAAAAAAAGGTAGAGAAAAAGAAAGTATCCCTTCCTTTGTACTTACTGAGGGAGGGTCTATATAGTGTTACCAAATTAGCATTAAAGAGCATAGGAACTGAACTTGCGGAGGAATGAAGGAGCCAAAAGAACGTTTTCCAAGTTTATAGGATACCCAAATCGATGTGTAGGAAGGAATTCGTGTGGATTTAGAATTTTCAAAGATTTCTTGCTTTTGGTTTTGAAGAAAATCAAAAAGGAAATCATTTCAGGTCTGTGAATGTTTCAGGAAACGGCACCAGCTGACTTCCAACAGCCAGAGGTTGAGACTCTTTCAGGACAGGTTCTGAAGTTTTCCCAGAGCACAGCCACAAGCAGAGATGAGACATTAAAACTGAATCCAGCAAGATCGATGCCAGTTTATGGCTTAGATATGAAATAAGTAAATAAAGTAGCTTCACACATTTTTTTTTTACAAAACTTAAAGTTTATTGATATCATTCAATTGACTGCCTTATATTTGGAGCAAGTTCTTGAACACTGAAATACAATGCTTGTTTCTTGGAAAAGAGATATTAACTTCCTTCCACAAAAGTACATGAATCTGAGTACAAACAAAAGGGAAACTGTAGTGGATTTTTTTATTTTTATTTAACCATCCTGTCAGATATGTTTCCAGGTAAATAGATCCAGAAAAATCTTCAGGCCCCATGTATCTCGAATAAGGGTTGACATGCATTGCCCTTTCAAATGACTAAAGCCAAGGATCCTGGCCAGATGTTAGATTTGGAAGTGACCTAAGCGGTGAACATGAGCCTTCTCTTCCTCACTGTTTTGCTCTGTGCCAGCAAAAGAGTAAAACGGGAGTAGATTATTCAGAAGAAGATCCTCCCTCATGGTAATCCTACATAGAGGTCACGCTATTACTTACGTTCAATTGCCTTGCTCCATTGGTGTAACCAACCCCACAGAGTTTCCTACCAAAAACCAGCTCTAGAATTCAATGATACTTTTTTCCAAGTTGCAGCGTATGTGCCTACTCCAAATCTACATCAGGGTGCAGCCAGATGTAGCTGCAGCTCCCTCTACAAAGTATGCTCTGCTTAGCCTTTAGTACAAGTTACGTTTCCTTATGAAACAGCATCTTAATCAGATCCAGGTTCACTATCTCTCCACAACCTCAAGCATAGCTGGCTGGGGAATCCTGGGAGTTGAAGTCCACAGGTCTTAAAGCGGGCAATGGTTGAGAAATACTGGTTTATGGAATTCAGCAGAGCGAAGGTTTTCTGTTAATCAGGTTAATCAGTTTCAACTCAAGCTGTAGGGGAGGGGGGGAAGGCTCAGAATATGAAAATGGAGGTGCAAGCTATGTCATTTTTTCAGAACCAAAATCATTGAAACATACAGCTGCGTTATAGTCTGAAACCCTGGCGATTGCTAATGAGTAAATATGCAATGGGGATCTACTGCAAATGCCTTTAACTTCAACGGATCCCTTATATACACAGCTTTCTCTGGGACTCCGACAGAAAGTTCAAAAGCCAAAGCAAGGGTAGAGAGATTTTGGAGTCTAGGCCTATATCATTTTGCTTGGTTATTATTTTAATTTCTCCAATCATGCTTTCATTTCTCCAATCTCCACTCATGCTGGGGGGTCTCACCAGAACACACACACACACACACACCCCGCCCATTCTTCACCCCACCATTCCATGTCAGAAAGGAGGTGTGTGTGTGGGAGGGGGGGAATCACAAGTTTCTCTCTCAACTTAATCACGGAAGCAGAATTAGCTACGAATTTCCTATTTTGCATAATGTGAAGGCTAAACTGAGGTCTAACATGCACAGAACTTACTCACCTGCAGTAATGCCAACCAAGATACTGTGGTTGTTTTTTTTTTTTTTTTTTGCTCAATACTACACGCAACTGCCAGGCCCAGATATGAGCCGGGAATCACTTGCTATGGCTTGCTACCCAGCGGTAACAGCCCCCTGAGTTCCAAAGCTAATACTTCCCAGTTCCCCAGGGTTTTTTCCCCCCCAGTACATTAAAAATGGTGGATAATTACACTATTTTCTAATGCAATGAAATCTACAGATTAACCGGACTGCGGAAAGGAGGACTTTCTGACATCACCCCACTTATCTTTTAAAAGGTTCGCATTTCATAAATAGGGGTCTTTGGGGAAATATAAACTTCTTCCAGTGACCAGAACGCTGCTCCCCCTCACCCAAAAAAACCTCAAGAGTTTCCCCAGTAGAATCGCAATTTTGTACAATTGGGATTCACCGCCCAACTGGGAACTTGATGGTGCTGTTCAGAATATAACTTCAGACGAAGTCAATCTTCTTGTTCTTTTTTATGCAGATTTTTGGACGTAGAGGAGTTCAGGGCCCAGTCAGCCAGGCGATACAAATGATCTCTACAGTAATTAGTATCCTGGCTTCTTAACTACCTGAAGAGGAAGCTTCTAGCACAAGGTGGCCAACCTTAGCAACTTTTAAGATCCGTGGACTTCAACTCACAGAATTCCCTGGCCAACATGGCTGACAGGGAAATTCTGGGACTTGAAGTCCACAAGTTTTAATACTCGCTAAGGTTGGACACCCCTGCTCTAGCATAAAGAGTTCACATGTTCAACAGCAAACAGCTGTGGCACCTGGCTTATGACGGTTCCCATCAGATGACTAGCCAAACATGAACTGAATGTTAAGATTAACATTTTAAGCAAAACGCCCCATGGTCAAAATCAGTTTTTAGTTGGAAACAATCACGTGTGACATTAGCACTGGATGAAAGCAGAGTTGAAAACTGGCCAAGTCTGATGCCGCATTTCCTTTTGGTGCACAGCATTTTGAAAAAGCACAAAGAGGGAACCAATCAGCGCTATGGGTTGAAGACAGAACATTGGAGGAGAACGTGGTGAATTGGATGCTGTTGGCAAACCAGGATGATCCACAGATTTCGCAGCTGAATCCAATGCAAAAAATGTAGCCAAACAGGACATGTGTACAGAATGCCATTATATTACTCTCCCTTTCATGCTGCTTTTAACCTCCTATAATGTACCTAATTAAAAGATTAAATATTTGATGTAGCTTGGCTGCTCCTAATGCTGACAGTTTTCGCCCATAGTTATGTGCCAATTCTATATAATTGCAGAAAGCTGACAGAATGTATTAGATGCAGACCTCAGCTTCCAAAGCATTTGTTTATGCATTTTTTAAAAAACAAAAACGAGAATGGTTGAAGGGATAGGCCTGAAGGTTTGTGTTGCTGTAGCCTTTTCTCTCTCTATTATAGCTAGCAGAATGTCAACTTAAGCAAACACTCTTGAATTGCCTAAGTTATGCAACCTGCAGATTTAAATAAATTAAATACAGCTTTTTTCCCCAACTTACTGCTCTCCAGAAGTCTATAAGAGTCACAAGACAGGAATCATAAGGTTAAGGAAGTAGGTTTAGGATTTAAGACTAATTCTCTTTCAATAATACGCACAAAAATATGAATCTTCGGTGGAATTCCTTTGCTGTCTCTTTCCCCAACCTATTTCATCCTTTCTAAGATAACCAACTGCATGGATAGTGAACAGTACTACCATGACATTGGAGTGGGGAGGAAGATAAGTAGTACTGTTCCAATGGATATTCCATATATTTCAATGGCTGGCCCTTTGCAGCCAACCAGTCTTCCAACCCCTACTAGGGTATTTGATACAGTAGGACCACCGATAAAATAATAGTATATTATTACACAATTCTATCTTTCCATAAATCTTTATAATAAAATATCTTATTGACAAGAACATTCCCCATTAAAGCATGTGTAAACACACACACACACACACACACACAAATGCATCTATCATAAATAAAATGCTGATTTGGGTTGGCATCACCATGGTACCATAAGGGCATCTTGCTAAGTAAATGGAGAGGAAAGAACCTCAGCTTGCTATAGTTATAATAAAATCCAGAATATTACTATTCTGGAGCGACGTCCAATAGTCATAATTTGAGGGAGAACTGTGGCTTCACAAGAGATGGCGGTCAGAATGCTATTCTCCCGAAGCCACCCCCTTCTCCTTAATGTACAGAGAGAGGGTGGTAAACGCTTTCTTTCCAATGAGAAAACAAAAGAACTTTCTTTTGCTTTCCAACAGTACAGATACCAGGAAAGGAGGGGGGGGGGTAACCCCCACACTCTGCAATTTATATAAGAAAGGAAGCCCCCAAGAGGGAATAGCAGAATCAGGGGCTGAAAAAAATATATATCTTGCTTTCTGATCATAAAAGCTACCAACTCAGGTCAAAAGTGCACAGAGTAATAAGAATCAGCCAGCTTCACAGACACTTAAATGTACATGTGTAAAATGGACAGATTGGACGGCTTCCAGCTTGTCAAACTGACACGAGGAAGGAAGGGCAGCCCCTGCCTGATTTACAAAATAAACAAGCTTAATGCATCTCCAAGCAGAACCGTACGAGAGGCTGAGCGCCTAGGAAAGCAGTGGGACGCATTTAATACGGTCTTCGCTGCAGTGGCTGTAATCAGAAGCGCACTGCACATCCATCCCGAGTTAAAATAGAAGAACTGCTTTGACGTGAAGAGAACAGAAGCTCATCCGACTGGAGCTGCACAAATCATGGACCGTATAAAGGGACAAGTCCAGAATAAGGACTCGTGCATAAAAATGACCAACTTTGGGAGAACCAGGAATGGTTTTGCATGCTTCTGTGGGCTTAAAGAAAATGGACAAAAAATGAACTTAAGCTGTATTGGATTTTGGTTTCCATCCAGGTATCGTGATACGAAGTTTGGAATTCAGGTTAAAACTAGCTGTGAAAGGTTTCTAGGAACCAGTATCTATCCCTCAGCTAATCCTGCCACAAGTTTATCCCGGGTGGTGAATTTATGGATGCAGGGAATGAGAGGGAGAAGCATTCAAGCCACCCAAAGTGTAATTCATAATAATAATAATAATAATCAACCAAACATATAGCAGCACTAGAAGGTATTTGTGATCTTTTAGCAAACTGTTGAATGAAAGGAATTTCCTTCAGCATCCAATCAGGCGATGACTTTTATCAAACAGACCCATCGGTTGTTCTGCTTAACTGCCCGACTCACGTGCTGTATGTCAAAGTGCCACCCAGTTAACTTCTGATGTGCCCTGTGCAGAAATAATTTATCTATGCTACCTTGGAGAACTGGCAAGCCAGGAGGGTTATCTAAAGGAATGTGGTTTTGTAGTGTGTCCTTATTACTGTGCTTTGGAAGCTGTAGGTGTGTGTGTGTGTCTCTCTGTGTGTGAGAGAGAGAGACAGAGGGGCGGGGGGAGACAGTGTGCACACGCACGTTAAGCGCCTCTCAAAAGTGATCTCCTTCAGCTGTCTGAAATCCAGAATGCTGCTGGACAATCCCGCAGCCCCCCCCCCACATGTCCTAAAGAACCTTTTCCTTCCAAAAAGAGCCCCCAGGAAGAAATGACAGACCACCCAGGTGAAGGGACAGCAGTGCAGCCGTTTGTAATTGGAGTCCAAGTGCCACGGGAACAAGAGCTGCGCAGAATCTTTTTCACACGTACCTGACGCTTATGCGTGCCGAAGGCTGAATTCCCTGGCTTGAGTAGCTGTCATAACCTCTGAGTTTGAAGCCGGCCCGCTCACAAGTAAACTGAAGTAGCTGGGAGATACCAAAGGGAAAACAGCCCACCTGCTCGATGTCACGCCTCTGAGGAGCATCCTGTCTGTTCATCTGCGCTGAATGCCGGTGCTTTTCTCTCAACGGATCTGGACCTGCTAACCTGGGCTAGAAGTGGTGGCCGGACGCACTTCTGAAACACCACGTCTCAACCCCGTGAACCCAAATGAAACACCCCCCCGTCAGAAAGTCCCTTGATGGTGTTTTACGTGGGGCCGGGCGCGCACTCTGGAGCGAGAGAGGCTACTTGGCTTTGGAGTCCACGTAGATTTTGTCTCCATCCCGGATGCCGTAGGAATGCAGGGCCCTCGAGTTGTACTTCAGCTCCTCGGGGCCAAAAGGGTCTTCGTTATTGAAGTAGGTGACCAGCATGCTGCTGATGGGCAGCTGGACCAACGTTTTGAGTTCCTTCTTCAGCTCCGCCACCGTCTGATCTAAGCGGATGTTCATCTCCTTCACTTGGTCCTTGAAGTGAACTTCGACTTTGGCGCTGCTCTGAGGGGTCAGGTCGATCTCCGCCAGTTTTTCCAGCTTCCCGTATTTTGTCACTAGTTCCTGGTACCTACGAAAACGGGGCAGAGAGACAACACGCAAAGGTTGCTGAATAGCCTGCTTTATTAAAATACATAAGGTTTTTTTTCTGGTGCTTTGTGCCAACCTTTTAAAGCCAACTAACAATATCCTGCATACCTGGGGGTGAACACCACAAACACAGAGAGAAACTCAACTCTTTTAAGACTTTTTAGCAAGCGGGAAGATCAATTCTGCTCTTTGCGGGCTGGACAAACAAAAGACCTAAAATGTTCCTTAAAGCAAACTGTATGTACTTGAAGCCAGAAAATTAACAGTCATGGGACTGAACGCACTACTTAGTTTCAGGTACAATGCAGAAAACGCAACGGTCAGCCATTCTGAACTAAAAAGGGCCTCACTGGAGATTAAAGAATGGATGGAGAGGTGGTTTACTTTAAGGATCCTGGAGTTTTTGAAGAAGTCAATATTGGACATCCTAATCAGCTGGGACCGTCTCTAATTCTGGCCCATAATGGTTTGATTAAGGACACGGTGCCACCTGTATTTCCCCAGGCTTGAACAAAGGCGCCAGGTCACAGTTCAATCAGCTAATATTCTCCATCTCCAATGAAGGGAAAGTTGCGTAGACCACATACACAAACGTGCACACCACATATATCCAGGGGCACCGCAGCTATAATTCCAAAGCCTCACAATGTGCATGAACTACTGGCAGCCCTCAACTTACGACCACAATGGATCCCAAAGTTTATGTCGTTAAGTGAAAAGTTCGGCAAGTGAGCTTGCTCCATTTTACAACTTGTTTGACCTCCTTTGTTAAGCAAATCACCGAAGTTCTTAAATTAGTGACCTCCATTTGTTAAGTGAATCTGGTACCCCCACCCCCCTTTGGCTTTGCTTGTCAGGTCACAAAAGGGGATCACACAACTCTGAGACACTGCCACCGTCGTAAATGTGAGTCAGTTGTCAATCACGGGGAGGCTGCAATGGTCATGTGAAAAATGGTCACCCCCTTTTTCAGTGCTGTTGTAACTCTGAACAGTCACTAAGTGAACTGTTGTAAGCCGAGACTACCTATATAGTGGTAGCCCCTGTGATAAACTTCCGCAGATATAGTGCTTTCAGCGCGGTCTGGCCAATCCGCCTTGCTGAATGCTGCAGAGATCAATGTTCCCCATCCTCAGGGGGCTAGGGGGGAAATATGCGTGACATCTCCCCCCCCCTCTCTTCTGCTCTCTTGGTCGTATTCATTCATTGGCTGACGTAGCTAGTAGGACCAGGAGTCAAGCAGAAATTTTTACAGCTATTAATTGCGTAACTGTGGTTCAGCCTCTGCCTTTCGGTAGGTCTGAATCCCTTTTGGCATTTGCAAGCGGAGGAGGACGAGGCTGAATGGGAGGGGGGGGGGAATAAGTGGGGCAGCACTGTCTGGATGGCCACGAACCCGTTCCACAAGTTTCCTCTCCCTCCCACAGATAAACACCCCTCTTGTTTATGCTCCTGGGTAGAGATTTCTGCCTTTGCTCCTTGTCTCTGCCATCCCCCCCCCCCCTGCCCCTTCCCCAGGCATTTTTCAGATATCTCTCAGTAATAATGAGGAAGGAGCATCTCCTCTGCTGGGCTGGGAAAGTGGCAAAAAGTCAACCCAAAGTCCAAGGGAGCTGAAAAGATAAAAACAAAAAGTGGTTAAGATTGGGGTGGGGATAACATTTCAGAGTCTCTAAGGGATGCCCTTAGACTGAAAGCCCCTTTTGTTTCCTTCTTGGCTCAGGCCAAAACCGTGATCGCTGCTGTGTCATTGCCCCTGTCAGGGGATGATGGGGCCTGGCAACCGGGCAGGGAGCCCCCCCCCCCCCGGACTTGTGTTAAAGGGAAGGATATTCCACCAACAAGCAGAGTCTCTGTCTGTCTGCAATAAGAGGGGGGGGAGGGGGCTGATGAAGCACCCTCGGTTTCGCCCAGTGTCTTGGGACGAAACCAGCTTTCACAGAGGCCGAGTGTTTGGAGAACGGGCTGCTGTACTTGGCTTCGCAGTTAACACAGAGAGAAAACTTGGTCCGTCGTTTTGGCTAACGACGATGTGGGAGATAAGGAAGACTTGCGTTCTCTGAACCCCGTGACGGCTGACAGCAGGGAAATCAATGGTGGAAAGTGAAAGGCAGCTTTCCAGGATGGGGTTTCAACTCCTACATTCATGCCGTCACTTCTCGTATAATGGGATCCACAACTTATTCTGCAGAGTCTTGTTTTCCCATTGAGGTGACGGCAGACTCTTGATTCCAGAGAAGTAAGACGCGCCATTGTCACCAAAATAAAAGGGTGTTGAAGATTCCACAACTCTTTCCTCTTCCACTCCCACCTGAGGCCAAAACTTCTCGCCAGATCAGGGGTCAGCAACCCGTGGCTCTGGAGCCGCATGTGGCTCTTTCATCCCTTGGCTGCGGCTCCCTATCGCCAGTCGGCACCACAATTTTGAGAGGAGCTTCCGGTTTGGGGAGGGGGGAGGAAGCAGGGCACACCAGGAGGAAACTCTATGGCAAGGGGCGGGTTTTCTGGTCAGCTCCAGAATTGATAGGGCTTTCAGTTAGGACAGGTAGAGGAAAAAGGGATGTCACACTATGAGGAGACTCTATGGTGGGGAAATCGGACTTCTGGTCGGCTCCAGAATTGAACGGAAGGGCTTCCCGTTAGGACCTTTGTGTCTTTTTAAGGTTCCCGACCCCTGCACTAGATGATAACAGATAACAGAGTTGGAAGGGATTTTGCAGGTCTTCCAGACCAACTCCTGCTCAAGAAGGAGACCCTATTCCATTCCAGACAAACGGTTGTCCAATCTCTTTTACGAAACAAAAATAAGAACAATGCAGAATTATTGGGGACAGCAAAACTATTTTCCTCAACTGGATTGAAAATCTGCTGGAATCTATTCTTTAAAAGCTAGCTTGTATGCCAAAGTGAAGAAATTTCCATTGATCAAATCCATATCCTGCCTTCTTCCTGGGTAACACAAGCTGGTATGCACAAGGTCACTCATTTCGCCCCCAAAGGCACAATTCTGTTAAACAATGTTGGGTTGAAATGAGTAATTGGTCCAAGGCTGCTGTATACATGCTGTGGTCCCTTGGCTCAGCATCTGAACTATGAATGTATCTAGTATTTTTAAGCTCATCTTTAGTCTAGCTGTGTCGGCGAAGTGCATCTTTTTAGCCTCTAGATCTAACAAGAGCATTTAAGCAGTCAGAAACAACACAAACAATCTTTTCCTTCGTAATCGCAAATGAAATCTGTGTGGAGATTTTAAACAAGGTGTTCCTTCTGCGCCAACTCAGAAAGGTCAGACTGCCAAAGAGCTGCTGATTCAGTTCTACAGAGGGATTATTGAGTCTGTCATCTGCACCTCCACAACTGTCTGCCTTGGCTCTGCAACCCAACAACCACTTCAAAGAACAAAGAACTACAGAAAAAAACAATTGCTACCAACCTGCCTTCCGTTGAGGACCTGTACACTGTTATGAGTCAAAAAGAGGGCCGTGAAAATATCTACAGCCCCTCACATTGTAGACATAAATTGTTTCAGCTTCTACCCTCAAAACAACATTATAGAGCACTGCACACCAAAACAACTAGACACAAGGACAGTTTCTCCCCAAATGCCATCACTCTGCTAAACAAATAATTCCCACAACACTGTCAATAATTGACTAAGAATGTATTACTATTATTCCTCTCTTCCTTCCTAATATCTATCTCTCCCCACTTATGACTATTTAAACAATCTATATTGTTTTTATTTATTTCCTAGTATGATTTGATAGCTTATTATTAACCTTGGCTATCACTAAGTGTTGTACCTTTTTATTCTTGATGAATGTATTTTATTCTCCTTATGTACACCAATAGCATATGCACCAAAGACACTTGGCTATCTATCTATCATCTATCTATCTATCTATCTATCTATCTATCTATCTATCTATCTATCTATCGTCTATCTATCTATCAATCAATCTATCATCTATCTATCTATCTATCTATCTATCTATCTATCTATCGTCTATCTATCTATCTATCTATCTATCATCTATCTATCTATCGTCTATCTATCTATCTATCTATCTATCTATCTATCTATCTATCTATCTCTCTATCGTCTATCTATCTATCTATCATCTATCTATCTCTATCTATCTCTATCTCTCTATCTATCTATCTATCTATCATCTATCTATCTATATCTATCTATCTATCTATCTATCTATCTATCTATCTATCTATCTATCTATCTATCATCTATCTATCTATCTATCTATCTATCTATCTATCTATCTATCTATCTATCTATCTAGGAGCCAAGGTGGCGCAGTGGTTAAATGCAGCACTGCAGGCTACTGCTAGATCAGCAGGTCAGCGGTTCAAATCTCACCGGCTCAGGGTTGACTCAGCCTTCCATCCTTCCGAGGTGGGTAAAATGAGGACCCAGATTGTTGTTGGGGGCAATATGCTGACTCTCTGTAAACCGCTTAGAGAGGCCTGAAAGGCCTATGAAGCGGTATATAAGTCCACTGCTATCATCTATCTATCTATCATCTATCTATCTATCTATCTATCTATCTATCTATCTATCTATCTATCTATCGAATTGATACCTTGAATACCAGGATGCAGCTCATCAGTTTGCAAAAATAAGGTGGGGGAATAACTCCTTTTTGGACGGTTATGATGTTATTATTAATATGTCAAAGGACAATTGTTTTATGGATGTGGTCTTAAAAAGATTACGTCTCAATCTTGGAAGGGCAGGAAAGAGAAAGAACCTCCAGGGGAAAGGAAAGAGGATGGTAATCAAGGCTGGAGAAGGAAAAGGGGAAAGAAACTGAGTTATTGGGGGCAGGGAAAAGTCACGAGAATGAACTTCAGGCATGAACTAAAGATGCAGGATGTGGAACCTGAAGCCCGATTCTCTGGGGATGCCGTCTCAGCTATTCACAAACCCCCCCAAGGGCCCTGAAATGGCACACTGGTGTGGTGGACTGGAAAGCCAGTCTCCATTGAGGGCACAGGTCTCTTCAAGACCCCACACAGATGAGGGCATCTGGACAAAGGGGCCATTGAACAATCAGGCTGGGGGAGGGAAGCCCAGGGTTATTCAAAGGCTATGAACCGGGGGGGTGGGAGGGAAGGAAATGGGGGAGACGAAAGGCAATTTTGCCGTCTGCATTAACCTGCCGGGAACCGATAGGGAAAAAAAACAAAAAACACCATGCTGAGGCAAAACCAAACCAAAAATCGTGGGAAACTTCAGTGGTGTTGAGTGTTCAAGAGACCACACACCTTTTACGATTCCTCCGCACCAAACTTTTAAATATCTTTTTCTTGCCTGGAATTGCCTGACCGTTCACCGATGAAGGGTCTCAATATCTGGTTTGGGAAGGGCAAGTGAGGGTCAAGGAGCTGGAGATGCAATCAATGTGGCCCGTGTCCATGAGTGCCAAAGCCATCGGTTGTGATGGCTCTCCGCCCACTTGCTTTAGCTGCCCCTTCTTACAGTTAATTAAGCCGTGCCCGTCATTCTCCTCCGTTTTCTCTTTCTACCCTTTTGCTTCCCCGATATCTGCTTCAGATTGCAATCCTTCCTGACAGCCGAAACGCAACTTGTCCTCTTAATTATTCATTAGCAAAGTGTTACAAATATCGGTAATAAAGCATTCAGCATTCGCCTGTTATTTACTGTCTTTCCTCAGCCCTTGGAAGTGCTTACCGATATCTGTAGCTGTTCCAATGGTAATTTACTCATTTGCGCTGAAGCGCCTTGAGAGATAAGTCAGTAATATATATGAGACGCCATAGTGAAGATAAATGAGGTACAGGAGGCGCTGCAGCTTGCCTAAGTTTATCAGGTGAGTGACTTAGCGCACAATTCTGAACTGGGGGCACCTCAATTTATATTTCGTGTCTTCAAAACTAGGCTGAACAGCCGAAGGTTTTTTCATTCATTCCACAAACTTCTGGGTAAACCCTCACCTGAAAGGAGCTTCTTCCTGTGGGAAGTCCAGGTAATAGCGGATGAAAAACCTCTCAGAGTCTTCTCGTTCTCCCTCCGTTATGACACTTCCATTCAGCTTGGTGATTGATGGTAGCCTGCCGAAGAGAAGAAGAGAAAACGTTAACAGTTGAGCAGGCCGGGGGGGGGGGGGAGTCCCCAAGTAGCCAGGAGCAAATATTGTCTTCTCAGGAGATTCTTGCAGAATTCTGACATCCAAAAATATAGCTGTCAGGGAAATTGCATTTTTATAGGGCTCCATACAGAGAGGAATGGATTTTAAATTGTGCATTATGACTTGATTATAAATATATCTGATGATTTCCTAAATGCCTTCCTTCATGTGGACTTTCCAAGCCATAAAATGTTGGTAACTTTAGAAAAGGCTGTAGAAATTTGCTATTTACTGCTTTGTGTGTGATAAAGAGGAGGGGGAGGGAGGGAGGGAGGGAGAGAGGGATGTTATGTAGTTCCTGGCTTAGTCTGTCACTCCAATCATTCTAGATGGAGAATATGAATAGAAAGATAGCTGACCAAAAGGACAGCATCCAAATTCAGGTGCACACAAACACTGAAGAAAATAATGAATGCGGAACTGCAGAATATGGGATCAAAGGTTTTTTCTTTTAAAATGGCACAACTAGTACCTATCAGAGCACAGCTCAAGCAACTGTCTTTAAACTTCTCAACAGTTAATTTAACATCTGTCATCAGTGGTTTTTGAGATTTCAGCGAGATGACGACAACCAGCATATATGCAATGGGCGTATTCTCATTACAAAATGTACACCAGAGGGGAAGGCCATGAAGTGGGCCCATTAATAGGGTCCTCTCCCTTTACCATTGATTGACAATAGTCCTGTCCTTAGCCACGATGAGCCATCTTCCTGCCTGCAGAGCTCTAAATGAGACACTGAAGTGCAAGTTAAAACGACTCATCTGAGATTAGGGCCTTGCCTTGATTCTCCCTGATGCCCCAGGCTAGATATGAAGATGGAAGTGATCAATTTTAGACCAAACCGCTGAGATTTTTTTAAAAACATAAAAAACGGTTAGGTAATGGTTTTAAATAAATAAGTCTGCAATATAGCAAGTATTAAAAATACCAATTGGGAATCAAGCAAAAAATGGGCACAAAGATTCAACAGTCTCCAAATACAAGAGATTTATGATTTTCCCCTCCCCAAGGTTATTATTGTAGCCCTTCAAAACAGGGTTTGCCAGTTATATTACCTGGAACAATTTTAATTCACAACGTAGGTCTGCACCCCCCCCCCCTTATTTTTTGATTCACTCACAAAACTCACAAATTACAGGAGTCCACTATCTTCCAATTTCCTCTTTGAAACTGAGCACCGTAGACTTCCCCTTCATGGATTAGTGCCTTGTCATGACGAAGGGGCTTACATAGCTCAATGAAGCTTTGAGTTATGCCATGCAGGGCCACTCAAGACGAACAGGTCATAGCAGAGAACTCTGACAAAACATGACCCACTGGGGGAAGGGCAACCCACTCCAGTATCTTTGCCATGAAAACCCCACGGACAGTACCAAACTCACTGGAGAAGATCCTCATGCTGGGAAAGATGGAGGGCAAAAGAAGAAGGGGACGACAGAGAATGAGGGGGCTGGATGGAGTCACCGAAGCAATCGGCGTGAGCTTGAATGGACTCCAGAGGATGGTAGAGGACAGGAAGGCCTGGAGGAACCTTGTCCATGGGGTTGCGATGGGTCAGACATGACTTCACAACTAACAACAACCTTAGACTTAAGTCACAGACAATTTTTAATCGTATTAAGGCTGGATCGACTACAAAATCTCCAGACCTGGCTATTACCAGCTTCCTCCGCTCCTCATTGGTGTACGACTGAAGGAGAGGGATTCTCAGCAATCTCACTTCCTCAAGCTTAGGGAAAGAATTCAGTTTGTCAACGTCTTCCCAGGAATGCAGTCCTGCTTTAAAGAAAGGAAAGGCTCAGGCAAGGAAAACAGACAAGTGAAGAGGTAGAACATATTTGTAGGTCCAGGTTGTGCTTGTGTGAAAATTATTTGCAGGCCGAAACTAGATGAGGAATGGAACAGAGAAACAAACGGCTCAGGCTGAAGGCAGACACACATTTTTTTTCAAACATTTCTCTATGAAACATTTCTCAAATGTAATAGAAAATTACTGTTACCAGAGAAGGATATCTGAACACAGATTTCTCCCAGCTGATCTTATACCTACATGAATTATATTTTGTTTTTGTTTTTTTAAATGTCAGCCTTGACAAGTTAGATTATTTTGGGGAGTTGTTCAATTACTTTCACCTTCTGAAAATAATATTTCATTTCCACCTTTGCTGCTCCAATGAAGGTGGTGATTAATTACTGAAAGAGACTGATGTATTTTGGTAAAAACAAAGCTACTGGATTAGATTTCCTGGGAAGTTAAGACTTTGGCTTATGGTATACTCTCGTATTCCCAGCAGTACGAAGGTAGTAAGTTAAATAAATCAGTAAAACCCTGTTATTATCATCCGGTGGAAGTACAATTCAAACAAATCGAAGCAAGTGGATGGGGCTATGCTTAAGGAATAATGATACTTTTCTTTCTAGAGAGCACTGAATTCTTGAGTGATGTGATGTTGAGCTTTATATACTTCATTTTTCTAAAAGGTTATACCTGGCAAATGTCCTTTCCCTTCTCTAAGTCTACGACAATAAACCATCTCGAGCCAGTTGACATAGCTACTACATTAATTGTTAATTTGATTAAACACAGAAGAGTAACATGCTTTAAGAAAGTGCAAGGGGAGATGATGAAAAATATCTGCCTGCGCAAATAAAGGGTGGTGAAGAAAGTTATTTCAGAGCATATGGAAACTATAGGAATCACATTTTTTTTAAAAAAAAAAACCCAATTAGGATGACTTTTGATAGAGATCAGGATAAAATCATTAATTAAAGGATTAAAGTGTTAACCTATTCCTGGGGTGTTAATCAGGATTCTGATAATTGGTCTGATGATTTAGATTCTTAGGTTGAAATGACAGAAATAAAATAATTAAGGCCTCCAGACTCCTGACGACCTCGTTAAAAGAAACCATAAAGCTCGCAACCCAGCAAGCTCATTACCACAGGGTGTGTGTAATTTCTACACCTTGTCTACTATGAGCTGTGTCTACTGTTAAGTAACTAAGTGAAACTAAGAAACCTATATACCTTATTTTTCGGTGTATAAGACGCACCTTTTTTCCTCAAAAAAGAGGCTGAAAATCTGGGCGCATCTTATACACCGAATACAGCATTTTTTTTTGCCTCCTGAAGCCCCGCCCCTTCACCCTTATGGAGGCTTTCAGAGAGCTTCTGGGGGCTGGGGAGGGCAGAAATGAGCAAAAACGGGCCATTTCTGCCCCCCTCCAGCAGCACTCTATAAGCCTCCATAAGGCTATGCATGCAAATTTTTTGATGAAAAACGGTCCATTTTTTGCTTGGTTTTGGCCCCCTAGCCCCCCCACCCAGGAACACTCATGTAAAACGGGCTGTTTTGGGGAGGTTTGCAGAGTGCAAAAACTTTTTTTTTCCTTTTGGAAAACTCTTTGATTGATGAGAATTAGATTGATCTAGTGCAGAAACAAAGTCTTAGGTGCTGCAGATTGTCAGCGATTTCCTTCTGCAGCACATAGATAAATACACCTGGAAACATCTACCTACCTACCTACTCTCTCTCTCTCCGTCCCTACCTACTGTATTTCTCTCTCTCTCTCTATTTTTCTCTCCCTCTCTCTATCCCTTTATCTACCTACCTACCTACCTCTCTTTCTCCCTCCCTACCTACTATATCTCTCTCTTTCTCTCCCTCTCTATTCCTCTACCTACTTTTAAAAAAAAAATCTCTTCAAAACCTTGGTGCATCTTATTCTCCGGTGCGCCTTATACTTATGCTTAAAATGTATTCAGGATTCTTCCAGCCTTATAGGAAGATCCACACCTTTGTCCAGCCTGAATAAACTTGTGACCAAGAGAGAATTTGCACTCCGCCTCTTTCTTTGTGACGAGCCACACCGATTTTCCCTGCCTAACAGGGGAGCCATAATTTATCTCCATGCTTGAGGAAAAGTGTGTCTCTTCACAGCAGAAGGATGCTTTTGTGAGCTTTCCAGAATATTTACGTCAGCAGTTTGGGCACAGAAGCTTGGATAAGATAGGCCTTTGTCTAACTGTTCTGACCTAGGCTTCCTGAGAAAGCATAAATCACAATCTTAGTCCCCAAAACCCTTTTATTTATACGGCTATGAATTCTGGTCATTCACAGCCCACAAGTCTTCAGTCTGTGCAGATTCCGACAAATGTCTGCTCGAGTTGCCAGTCTTTCAGGGGAATGTTGATAAGCACCCACCTTTATCTCCCTTGGAACGCTGCCAGAGACCTAATTGCCAATTAGTTTCCAAGGCCAAACTTAGCACAGAGTCAAACAGGACTTCTCAGAGCTTGAACCAACCAGATGAACTAATTGCTTCCTGCAAAAGCTCACATCCATTCACTCCGCTTTTATGTATTATGGGAGGGGCCAATCATCTCCAAGCGTTACTCCCAAGCTAACCCTGCTTTCTTAATTGGTTCTTGCCTTCTGGCAGCTCTGCGTATGCATGCACCAGAAACAGGCGGTGCCTGTTCCTCTGCCTCGCTGATGTTAGACTCCGGAGGCAGCATATAAACTACCAGTTGCCCCCCTCTGCCTCTGACGCAGAACCCTTCCCCAGATTTCAGGACTGGCCCATTGCCTCCTCAACCTCCTCACTGTCCGACTCTGCTGCCAGCTCCACAGGCCGACAGCAGACCACAACAACAGGCCTTGTATATCCTTCCATTACATTTCACCCAAGGTCTCACCTGACTTGTGCAGACTGATGGAGCGCAAGTTGGGGAATAGCCTTGCCAGGGAATCTTCGGAATCTTCAATGGTTGACAGACTGTTATTGGCCAGAACCAAAGTATCTAGCGATGGAAACATTATCCCCAGCTTCCGGATCTCAGTCCAGTCTTTGAGATTGTTGTCAGTTATGTGGAGCAATTTGAGAGAATTACAACAAGATGGAGAACAAGACACTGCATTATAGTCGTTAAGGCACAGGAAAAGTTCCTCCAAGCTGCAGGGAGAAAATTCCAATTAAAATATGCAGCAATATCTTTATACAATCAAGATGTTGGTTTTAAGGAAAAGACACATTGTTGAGCTTTAAAAGACGGGCTATCTCACTATTACTTGAATCAGCACAAAAGGCATTCCAAAACATTTCCTCCTAGGGCAGTGTTTCTTAACCATGGCAACTTGAAGATGTCCGGACTTCAACTCCCAGAATTCCCCAGCCAGCATTCGCTGGCTGGAGTATTCTGGGAGTTGAAGTCCGGACATCTTCAAATTGCCAAGGTTGAGAAACACGGTCCTAGAGGAAAACTGCTATGGGAAAAATTCTGTTGTCCTTGTAATCCCATCTCTGGATTTCTGAAGGCATTGCATTTGGTTAGGCTGAGAGCAGAAGGTTGGATTAAATAAGCTTTGGTCCCACATGAAGGAAAACAGCGTTGCCAAGCTCAAGGGAGCCTCTATCAGGCCTTATAAAATATGTAAAGGAACGTTTAACTGGAAGTTGTCCTGCTCTCTCTCTCTCTCTACAGCCCCATTTAGCCTCAATCAAAAGCCAGCATGTCCATTAGCGAGCTATTTGATCTGATAACCAAAGAGCAGAAAGGCAGAATGGGGACTGCCCTACTGGCGGTATCTGTTAAGTTGATAAATTTACCGATAAAATGCCCCAAGCAGCTTAGTAGTAGTTCAGAAACGTCGTCCAAATGTGGTCTAAAACTTTGGAAGTAGATAGATCGGCACAAACCACAAGTGGCTTTGTGATGTACTTTGCCTAAGGATGAATATGCTGTTGAAGGCTTCTCGATGGGGAAAAAAGAGAGCTATGCAAATGGAAAAGGGGAATATTTCAGAACTAGTTTTTTTGCCTGATCTACTGCACTGCCAGTATATGGAGTTTAAGATATACCAAAGCTTTCAGTTAACACACATAAACAAACACACACACACACACAGAAGCTATAATCTTAAATCAGCATTTCATACTAATGTCATTATAAGGGAGTACAACTAAATAAGGGAGAATGGACTTCTTGGAACACCATTCAGTAACATGTAAATACAATTGCAATATGACAGGAAGCTGCCAAAGTAATTGTCTAACACATTTGAAAATTATGTTATTTTTTTTAAAAAAAATCATGTCCAGACAATCAGGCAGGAAAGCTCCTTCGCATTCCTTCCTTTAGGCTAAAATAACAATTCATGGTAGCCAAATGTAAACCCTGCACTACCTTTTGTAGAATGCCTTAACTCCTCCATTAATTTGTAGGGTAACAAATTGATGGGAATGCAGCCACTAGTGCAAGATTAAAAACAGCAACGCTGACATGCATGGAAAGCAAACAAGACAGGAGACCAAATGGGGTCAACCGGAATAGACAGGGAAATCTAAAGCACAGATTTTGTAATGAATTCTAGGTTCAGTTCTAAAATCCACAGTTCTCAATTGGATTTCCTTTGGAGAGAATTTGAATCTGTTAGCTGGTGCAAAATGTGGCCATTTGATAAGATTCAAAAAGTCAAAAAAGATAACATATTTTTTGTCCACCACTAGTCTGGAGGAAAGCAATTAGAAATAAAAGATAAATTCTAATTTATTTTTGGGAATTTGTGTTTTGAGTTTAGCTCCTTCCTTAATAGATCTTGCCAGTTAACTCTGAAAACCCTTTTTCCTTCAGGCTTACTCTGGTAATTCTTGCAGTATAGTGTGGACTGTTTCCCAGGAAGCTTTGCTGTTGTTGAGCACAAGTTTGCGAACACCAGAGAAAGATCCAGCATATTTCCTTTCTAAAACTGACAAATTCAGAGGATTGGAACTCAGGTTCAGAAACTCCAAGTGAGGGACATTGGACACAATTTTACTGACCTGGGAAAGAAGGGAAGAAGGGGAGAAAAAAAACACCTGTAATCAGATCTCAAATAATATTAAAACCTCCCAGCAACCTTTCCAGTCTACTTCACTGAGTTGAAGAATGATAAGGATCCTAACAGCATTCAAGATAGTCATCTGTAATTCATACGTAGCCATTTGATGATTTAGATTGATTGGTTAATTGCTTGTTCCCCTCAATGGTTCAGTTAATTACACTCTTAGAAAGCCTCGATAAAGGGAAAAAAACAGATACCTGGCAGGCTTCTAAAGCAAAGAATAGCAACTATAGAAAAGAAATAACTTACAAGTGCCAACATTTTTCAAAGGACTATTTTATCCAGGGTTACCCATCTTTTCTGCAATCTTGTATGCGCCAAATACCACTTTAGTAAAGAATTTTGATTCCCGAAATTGATTAATGCTTGGATTTTGCCCCCCTCCCCCTGCAAACAACTTTGTAATTCTTTTAACATTTGAGAATGAAAAACGGATGGCCAACAGGCAATAAAACCGCCTTTCCTATTTTGGCTTATTGTAATCCAAAGCCTTTGCCACAAGGAAACATGGAGGAAAACACAAAAATGCTGGAGAGCATTTGGAACAATTATTGCAAACTTGGGGGCAAACCTGAATCCCCCCCCCCTTTTTTTTGAAGACACATGGGCTAAAGGAGGGATAATGAGAGTCAGTGGAAACTATTAGAATTCTTAGCTGATTGTACAGCTCTTCCTGATCCTATAACCCATTTTACCGCCTGCTGTAAAAATTAAGAAGACTCAAGGAGATTCATTAGCAATTGGAACTTCCCATTTTTAAAGTCACATTCCGCCTTCCCTCCAGTAGCTGAAGGTGAGTTACATGGGGGGACTCATTTCATTTTATCCCCTGAAGAAGCTGTGGGTAAGGTCGGCTGGGCTGAGAGAGTAGAACCAGCCCAAGGTCATCCAGCAAGACTTTATATGCTTGAAACAGCATCTGCCCTGGCCCAGTCCAACCCTCATTGTAATGCAGGCATTAACAGGCCCCCAAAGAAAGGAAAATGACAGAAAAACAAGAGAGCTGCTTCTGCCCTCCCACTCTTGGATGATACCTGAGATTATAAAACTGTAAAAGCCGTGGCTAAAGGCAACAAGCTGATGATGGGAGCTCCGAAGGGAAGAGAGATGAGCAAGAAAGAAGAGGTGGCCCGCTTGAGAAAGCTTGAGGTTTGGAAGGAGAAAGTACTGAACTAATCAAGTCCCTGGGTTACCCTGGGCAAGGACATTTGAATTATTAATAACTTGAATAATTCCAGGTGCACACGTGAATCCATCCCGGAACAGCCATCTCTACCTGCAGCAAAGACAGCTGTTCTTGGTACCACTCAGAATGAAGTTCCCAAAAGCCGCTTTACCTCGTGCCAGTCTTCTAATTTGTTGTCAGAAAGATCCAGTTCAGATACGTGAGCACAGAAGGCAGCTATCTCCCTCTCGTCTCCTGCACAGGTGATCCCACAGCTGTTCAACACCAGCACGCTTGGCAGGTTGAGGCGATCTGAAAAAGTAGAACCAACAGGAAGCCCTTATAAGGAGTCTCTTGTTTTTGCTGAGCAATTTTATCACCTGTCCATCCAAGCAAATCTGATCCAGAATACATTTTTAAAAAAAAAATGCTGTACAAAAATGGGATTCCATTTATGTTGTCTGATGAACTGTACCTGATATGGCTGTTTTTAAAAGATACTGTTTTATTAGTATGCAATCCATGATGCTCTTTGCTGGATGAAAGTGAAAAGTGACTCCTAAATACATGAAACTGTAAATTAGAATGTCTTAAGTGCTAAGTAATGTAATTATTTGGTTTAGGACAGGGGTGTCAAACTCAAGGCTTGGGGCCGGATCCGGCCCACGGGGCGCTTAGATCTGGCTCGTGGGGTTGCCCCGGAAACTGCAAAGGACCGGCCCGCGGTGCCTCTGCCAGTGAAAATGGAGCTCGGGAGGGCAGCATGCTGACAGAGGGTTGCAGGAGGTCGTCGCAGCAAAAAAATGGAGCTTGAGAGCCCATTTTCGCTGGCAGAGCGCTCGGACCACCACAGGGTCCCCCGACATGAGTGACATTGAGCTGCCCCCCCCCTCCAAGATCAAGTGGCCCTCAACAAAATCGAATTTGACACCCCTGGTTTAGGATGACTATATCAAAAGGTAAAACAAGATAAATTTCTCCTATGCATCCTTCTCTAGATTCCATATTTGCCCTTGATGAACACCAACTAATGTCTTTCAGCCCTTTCCACAGTTTCTTATCATCTACCCTAACAATATTTTCAGTAGGTTCTTCAGAAGCAGTATTAATGTTTCAGAAATCAGCGCAACCAAGTTACTCTGGAAAAGAAATCTAATAAAACAAGAGTAACTCTGGAGACAATATGAAAGATGCAAGCTTATGGAGAGCTCTTCTTTCTCCATGTAAAAGATGGTTTCCTGGGGCAATTGCAATGATTATCGGCATAAAGGAAAACTTTAATTTTGCCCTTTTCGTTAGGGGAGTTGCTATGAAGAAAAGGGTGATGAGGGTATGCATATTGAACAAGGGAGCCGTATGCCGTAGCATACGCTGGGATATTTTGCTGGATAGAAGCATTTTAATAAAACCATAACCTTGACTCAGGGCCAAGATAGTTTTTCCATCTTTTTGAGGTATTTGAGCGAAGAAATCAGAAGAATAACCAGAAAAGTTTTTTTCTTTTCTTAAGGTGTCTCTGGAAAGGTTAACTCGGAGTGACATACAATACATTTGGTCCCCGACTGGCTCAACTTATTTTTGTTCTTTTCTGTCACATTCAGTTACTGTCAATTCCAACCAAATAACCTGGCTTGCATTTCCTCTTTGGGAATGCCTGTGATAGAAATCAACCTGACAGGAATTCAAAATCAGAATAGGGTGGGTGGTGGTGGTCAGGGAGGAGTGAATGCAGAGTCAGTGTACCCAAAAATTCTTTGCAGTCCAGAAAGAAACTACGTTTCCCTCCCATCCCTCTCACAGAAGAGGGAGAACAAAGAGTAAACCTAATAAACTTTAATCCAAGCCCTGCTCTAAGGAAGCCAAAAAAAAAAAAAATGCAGCCCAAACCTGTACCTTTCATAGGTGAACCCTGAGGTGTAGCCGGGACATGCACTCCCATTCCAGGACCACGACGATAAGGGAAGTTTTCCGGGCTGTATTTTTCACAAAGAACTTGCATGAAACTTCTCCCGCTGGGCTGATCCATTGTCCCTTCCAGAAATGCTGTGGTTCAAAAAATGGGAAATAAATGCCTTCCTTCCAACTGGCAAACTTAAAACACATCTTTAGACAAAGCACCTTCCGTTTTAAATTGGGTGAGGGAATGTGTTAAATTCACTAAACGTTTGGAAAGCCCCATACAGTAAGAATGTTATTTAAAAAAGCAACTTTATTCCAAGATCAAATGTGAAGGAACTTTTTCAGAGTGGCCCTTGTTGAGATGTTTAGATCAGGTATGTCCAACCTTGGCAACTTTTAAGGCCTCTGGACTTCAACTCCCAGAATTCCCTAGCTAGACATGCTGGGTAGGGAATTATAGGAGTTGTAGTTCACAAGTCTTAAAGTTGCCAAGGTTGGACATCCCTGGCTTAGATATTCAAGCTTGAAAGAAGACACCTGAGGAGCTTTTATGAGGTTTCGAATCATCCTTTTGTGGCCACTCAGGAAGGTCAGGAACATGCTTCATTGGCAAAATGAAGCCTGTGCAATTTAGCTCTTTAAACCATTCAAATCACTATCAAAATAAATGCTTGTGGAAAAAAGAGGAATGGAGGATGTATTTTTTTTTGTAAATTTCTGAATTCAGTCACAAAATCTCTGGTGTGGAACATATTCAAAACTCAGTCAGCATAGAATATACTATCTAGACTAGGGGTCGGCAACCTTAAACACTCAGAGCCACAAAGGTCCTAACCGGAAGCCCCCCATTCAATTCTGCAGCCGACAGGAAGTCCGGTTCTCCCACCATAGAGTCTCCTTCTAGCACCGTCTCATTTTTCCTCTATGTGTCCTAACTGAAAGCCCTATTAATTGCAGAGCTGACCGGAAAACCTACCCCTTCCCATAGAGTCTCTCCTGGCACGCCCTGCTTTCCCCCATCCAATCAGAAGCTCCTCTCAAAATTGTGGTGCCGACCGGCAACAGGGAGCCGCAGCAGAGGGATGAAAGAGCTACATGTGGCTGCAGAGCCGTGGATTGCTGACCCCTGATCTAGACCAATAGAATAACTTGACATAAAGGTAGTATTTATAGGTCTTATAAACTTATACAAATATACCACTTTCCTCTTTATTATTCTAGTGTGAACAGATGCTGGGCATAAAACATTCAATCTGTAAGGTATATTTGTGCTGTTCCAATTTGTTGCATATGTCAATATTTTACAGATGGGAATAGAAATAACACACAAATTAAGATACCAAAGAATTAATCAACACCAAAGATGGGCAGAAGGTAAATGTGTGAGCGATGTACAGTAGATCACCCAACTGTTCAATTGTAGCAGCAACCAACCACATAATTTCCTTCCGTTCCTGGAATTAAAGCAGATTAAGTGATGGAAACATGAGCTAAACCCTGGACATTCACTTGGGAGATTGAAGGGAAAAAGTGCCCACATTCTTTAAATCTTAGGAGGGCATCTTATGTAAGACGTTTCGATGGGTGGATTATTTTATCCCGCCAAAATAAATGGTGCAGAATGCCTCAGATGTTCCCCACTTACACAAGGTGGTTATTTTTTAGTTTCAGCATCAGCTCTCCCGGGAGTTACATGTGTGAGTTTCTGGGAATCTTCTTAGCCCTTCATTTTATTTTTCCGAGGAGGGAAAAGATCACACATCCATGTAATTCCCTACACAGGAAGGGAGAAGAGAATGGAAGAAAAGAGGGAACTTAAAAAGCAGCATCAGTGAACTCAAGAAACAATTCTATCTAACTCGCACATTTTTTTCCCAGGAATCTGACAACAACTTTTCCGAGCAACGCATTTTATTAAAAGCATTAATAGCAATAGCAGTAGACTTATATACCGCTTCATAGGGCTTTCAGCCCTCTCTAAGCGGTTTACAGAGAGTCAGCATATTGCCCCCAACAATCTGGGTCCTCATTTTACCCACCTCGGAAGGATGGAAGGCTGAGTCAACCCTGAGCCGGTGAGATTTGAACCGCTGACCTGCTGATCTAGCAGTAGCCTGCAGTGCTGCATTTAACCACTGCGCCACCTTGGCCCTAAGCTTTTGTAAGCTTCAACTCATGAAAGTTTATGCCTTTGAATAAAATCTGTGACTCAGAACAAGTGTAACCAGAGTTTTATAGACTAACACAGCTCTCCTCCTACAATCTCATTGTTTTGTGCACAGGAACTAGAAAATTCATGCCAGGTAAGGCTGTCAACAGCAAGCAGCTTGATCCCCCAAGCAGAATTTGTCCAGCTTACACAGGCAACATTTGGAAACTTAGGGGCCCTTCCTGCTTCTCAGCAGAGGTATCTGGACACCAAGGTCATCTATTGCCGCAGTGGCCTCATTTTTTGGAACATCATGTCCTCCAGAGCTACATCTTGGGTTCTGAGTATTTTGCAAGGCACTCGAGGCCATATTCTTTAATTGGACATTTGGTACATAATTTGTATGGATTTTGTTGACATTGTTGATGGGCTAACATTTTATTTTTGTTTATTGTTACTGCAGAGTTTGGGCTTGGAGGCATTGATTTCTGTATTTTTAATCTTTTTTTTTAATGCATGGACTAATTCAACTTGGTGTATAAGCACTAAAAACAACTAAGTGGTGATGATGGATTGCTACTTTTCTGATTGAACAAGATACTGAAAATTATTTGATCAAAATAGGGACAAAGAAGAAGGTAAAGTATGGAGAAAATTTGTTTTAAGGGATTAATTTGGCAGGGAGAGGATTTTTACTCACAGAACTTGTAGAAAGTAAGTCATTCTAGTGATTTACATCCTTCACAGGATACCATTATACTAATTAACATCATTTAAGTAATGCCACTACACAAATTGTCCATGGGAATTTGCTCCATTGTGTGAAAGGTTAGTTGTATCAAGGTTTAATAAATGAAGGTTTCACTGTAGAACTGTACCATTATGCTCCTTTCTAATTAGCCAACAGGGGAAAAATATTTCAATATTAAAACTTCTGTGGTGAATCATGCCAGTTTGCAAAATAGTAATACAACCCACTGCCTTAAAATAAAAATTGAAAATGCAATAAGAACATAAAAAAAAAATAGTTGGATGGTTGGGAAAGCCAACATAAAAGAATGCAAATTTAATTGGGACTTCCTTAAACTAGAATATAAACTTAGAGGGGAAATCCTTTCCCAGTTTTAAAACTGAATTCACAATTCAAATGTCCCAAGGTTGTTGAGAACCACACACTAAGGTTCATGAAATAATTCTATAGGAGCTAAAACCTGGATTTTGGATGCCTTTCTGAAGAAAAAGAAGCTGCTGGTATATATTAAGGTGCTGGTAGTGGTTACGCTACTCCAGACCTGCACAACTCATTGAGGGGGAAAGGCTGCATATTGAAAATTATTATGTGCTGCACAGAAATATTTTTTCCTTTTTTTAATTTTTATTTTATCAAAATACATTCACAATTATATGATCTCATAACTTATTAATAATATGTATTTATAACAATTTTTCCCTACTGTTGACAATATACTTGAAGATTGCTTTTTTAACATCCCATAGATCCATCTTATTTTACAACGGTCCTACTTCTTCTTCCCTCGCTCCCTCTTTCCTTCCCTCGTTTCTTCTCTCCTACTCCCCTTCCTTCCTTCCCTCCTTCCCCTTCCCTCCTTCCTTCCTTCCCTCCTTTCTTTTCTCCTTCTCTCCTTCCTTTCCCCCTTCCTTTCCTCCTTCCTTCTCTCCTACATTCCCTCCTTCCTTCTCTCCTTCCTTCCCTCCTTCTCTCCTTCCTTCCTGCACAGAAATATTGTGCTGCTGCTCCATGGCAGTGGAAGAACTAGAGTGGGCTGCAGTAACAGCTCTAAATGTATTACAGTACTTATTTTTTAAAGGCTGCTTGGTGGGTCACGTGTAGCCTCCAGGCTGTATACTATGCAGGCTTGCAGTGTACAAGCTTGAAACAAAATGCTTTTAAAATCAAACCTTTTCAAAAAAAGGTGGACATTTAAAGGTTTTAGTCTATCAGTTAATTTCAGTCCATTCCAAAAATAAATCTCTAAAAGGTTCATAAAGTATCACTCAACATGGAAGTATTTCATAGACTGAACTTTTAACAATAGCTTCTAAGCATTACAAAGGCTTGTTGTATCGATTACTGGGTTTATCAAAGTAATCATACTTCAAAACATCAACAGAAAATAATTCTAAAATGTGGAAACAGAGTAACATTTGTTCCTTCTGAAAAGGAGCATTTGTAACCAAGGTCAAAACCATATAGCTTCTGGAAAGTGAAAAAAAAAATGAGGGAGGGCTTAGTCTTGGGGATGGGGAACAGAAATATAAATATTTGTGGAAACATTCGTTGGCTTTTCCCCAAAATCAGTATTATACCATTACCAAGGTTTTCTGAGTGTTAATAATCCACTTACCTTCTCTGGAAAAAATCAAGCTTCCACTAAGAAAAACCAAAGTGTTCCCAGAATGCAACTTAAATGTTTAAAAATGTCTGTTATTAAATGCAGATGAGGCATCTGCTATCTATAAAAGCCAGTAAATTCTTAAACTCTTAAGACGAGGCCCTTTGACAACACTTGCCACAAATATAGCAAAACAATTCTTCCATTTTACTAAACTAAACTCATTTGGACTTTTTTTAAGTTATGCACTTTCCAAGGTAGTTAAAAGCCGGTGAAAAAAATTGTCAAGCATATTAGACAAGGGGAAGAAAGTCAACAGCATTTAGAAAATACGTTGTCTCTAAAAATATTAATACTTGAATAAGGAAAGCTGTGACGATGAGGACGGGGATCTAGGTACATTAGCTACATATCTGCGCTCCTATGAAATAACAATCTTATAATAGAACTCCATTTACTCTCAGGTGATGTTTTCTCTTTCAAACTGCCTTTCTTCCATTATGAAAGTAAGGAAGATCTTAAAATGGGTTTGAGGGAGTTTCCCGCTCAAGCCCTGACCAGAGTTAGGCCTTCAATCCCAGCTTCAATTTGTAAGCCGGAAAACAGGAAGAATGTTATTGCTATTCAATAAGATGCTGCCACTTGCCTTTCGTTTGGAAATAAAGAAAAACTTTTACCAAGAAACAGGTAATACAATCACACCAGGTGCACCTATTTGCCAATATATTAATACAACTAACCGTCAGAGGACAAGTATTACTAGCTCTCTGCAAATGTCATTTACCGGTAAATCTACCTGCTACAAATGAAACTGCAGATAATGTGATAGGAAAACCTTAACAGAAACTTCAAACTCTAACATGGAGTCTACTATGAATTTGTTTAAGATAATTCATTTCCTGAATTAATCTGCTCTACACTATGAAATAAATAGGCTCATTTTTTTGACTATGACAATCTGAGATGTAAGGCCGCATTAAATTTCATCATGATCCTATTTATAACAAGAACCTATACCAGAAATAGTATTTATTTGTCCAATTCCTGATAAAATACAAACTTTGGGTACTATTTCAAACCTTCTTTAAACCAATGGCTGCTCTGAACTCCCCTGTCATAAAATACAGATGACATTGTCTTTTACAGAATTATCTCTTAAGTTTAGCCTAATCTGTATATATTGTCTTCCTGAGGATTCAGTATTTTTCATAGATCCTCTTGGACATTCTGATCCACCAGATTGTATGAATTACCTACTATAAATAGTAGTGGATATACCAGAGTTTCCCCTGAAAAAATTCTGTCACTTTTCCTAAATAGAAAGATAAGATATTCTTCATGTAATGCAAAGAGCTGATCAATAAGCTCACTTTTTATAAGTGGCAACATGGAAAAATTATAGTGGACTCGTTAAAATGCCAAAAGCCTGGTAGCATTAAGGTACTGCCTTTCCTGAGAGCAGAGGTTTTATACTTCTGAAAAACAGATGCCATGTTCTTCTACACATGGAAATAGATTGGACCAGATGGTTCTTGGATGACACAACGGGAGACTTGTGCTGTCCCCCGTCCCCAAGACTTCTGCAACTCCTCTCACATTGCTGAAGGCAACATACTAATAACTCACCAAATTATTCAAGTACAAGCTATCATAGGTATGCTCTTAATGTTTATTCAAGGACATTAACCGTTTGGATGGCTGGAGATGGAAATCACAGCCGGGTGATTATTAGGAAATACAGAAGCAGATGCATTAAAAGGGTTAATGTCAAGGATGGAATACTTGCAAGATACTTTCTATAAAGTAAGTTGTGCATTATGGTGTTTTTGAAAAATCTAGAAGATCTGGCTTCAAGACTAGATAGAGGGGCCAGAGGCAACAGCCCCTGTTGAGGGGGCTGTTACGTCACCGAGTAACAGCCTCAGTCTGTCCCCACAGAAAATATTTTATCTGTACCAATGTTATCAATGTTACTATTTTATCTGAAAGGCCTACGGAAAAGCATTAATTTACTAAGCTCCTCGGCTCACAAGGGCCTTCAGAGGTTAACAAATCAAAAATGAAATTCAACGGCTGGGTACCTAAAGAAAGTTATAAATCAGACTGTCAGGGTTTTTAAATATATACATTTATCTATGGGAGGTTTTTTTCCCCCCCTCCAATAATCAACTATTGGAAGCTGTGGTATGTGTGGAAATGCAAATGAAGCAGGCATTTGAGGCCACTGTTGTTTCTCACCTCTTTGAACCAATGATATTTTTCCTGTTCCAGGCCCGTTTGCCCCCTACTGCTAACTATGATGATGCTGACCTTCTCTTCCCACCAGCTGCCTCCAGGGAGATGGAAGGGGGTCTTGGGAAGGACCACATTCTACCTCTTGTGCTTAGAAAGTACATCTGGGGCTGGAGGGGCTGGTCTGCACCTGCTGGCGATCTCCTTTGCAGGCCTCCTGCTTCCCCCCCACTCCAGGATCTACTATTATTTTTCTTCTTCTTCCCAGAAAGCCACCAGCATCTTTCTGTCCCCTTCCCCACAATCTTGTCCCCAGGACTTTGGAGAAAGGCTGCCTCGCAAAGCTTCCTCCGACTGCCCTTCGCACAGGGGTACATTGGGGGGGGGGGGGAGGCAATCTGCCTCTCCTCCTCTCAGCTACTATTTCCAACCAGGGTCCCTTTCCCAAGAGGGGGAGTATGGCCTTCCCTTCCAGGGGTCGTCCCCCCCCCCCCCAGTGTTTCAGGAGTTCAAAGTAGACTGCTGCTGGTCAAGGAGATTCCATTGGACAACAACCTCTCTCATTTCCTCCCCCCACAGCCCAGTTTCCAACCAGGGTCCCTTCCCCAAGAGGGTCCCTCCCCTAGCAATTTAGGAGCTCAAGGTAGACTGCAGGTGGTCAAGGAGGCTCCATTGGACAACAGCCTCTCTCATCTCCCCCCCCCCAGCCCAGTTTCCAACCAGGGTCCCTTCCCCAAGAGGGGAAGTTCTCCCTCCCCTAGCAATTTAGGAGCTCAAGGTAGACTGCAGGTGGTCAAGGAGGCTCCATTGCAATTTAGGAGCTCAAGGTAGACTGCAGATGGTCAAGGAGGCTCCTTTGGACAACAGCCTCTCTCATCTCCCCCCCCAGCCCAGTTTCCAACCAGGGTCCCTTCCCCAAGAGGGATGTGTGTGTGTGTGTGTGTGTGTGAGAGAGAGAGAGAGAGAGAGAGAGAGAGAGAGAGAGAGAGAGAGGGAGGGAGGGAGGGAGGGAGGGAGGGAGGGAGGGAGAGAGAGAGAGAGAGAGAGAGAGAGAGAGAGAGAGATTCCTGATAGATTCCTTCTTCCAGGGATCGCCCCCCAC
The DNA here is from genome assembly GCF_009769535.1 of Thamnophis elegans. Classification (NCBI taxonomy): domain Eukaryota; kingdom Metazoa; phylum Chordata; class Lepidosauria; order Squamata; family Natricidae; genus Thamnophis; species Thamnophis elegans. Next base: position 45,533,585 of record NC_045553.1, read on the forward strand.
AGCGCTTAGGTGGACTGCTGCTGGAGAAGGCGGCTCCATTGGACAGCAGCCTTTCTCATCTCCCCCCACTCCTTCAGCCCACTGTTTCCAAGCAGGGTCCCTTCCCCAAGGAGGGGGGGGGCAGTCCTCCCCTTCATCCAGGGATCGCCCACCCCTCCCCCAGCGCTTTAGGAGTTCAAGGTAGACTGCTGCTGGCCAAGGAGGCTCGACTGAACCGTCGTCTCCCTCCCTCCCTCCCCCTTAACCCTTCCCTTCCCGTCTTCTCAGCACTGCCGGGCCAGGAGGCGGACACGGCGGGGGGGGGGGAGACGGCGGGGGGGGGGGGCTGCGGGCCCTTCCTTTCTCGCCTTCCCAACCTTCCCTTCATCCCCTTCCATCCCCTCCTCACCGGGCCCCACCGCTTTTACGCTCCCCGTCCGGCGGCCGCGTCCTGCATTGACCCGGAAACAGCTCGCTCGCCCGTCCGGGATGGGGAGGGAGGAAGGCAGGCAGGAAGGAGCGAGGCAGCGCGCGCGACCGGAGGGGGAGGAGGGAGCCGGAGAAATAAAACCAAACATCACGTGACTCCCCCCCCACGTGAGAGGCGGGAGCCACGCTCCGTTGCCCTGGAGACGCGGCGGCGCCGGGGAAGGGCCGCGGGAGAAGCGCATGCGCCCCGCGGTGCTTTCCTCTCCCTCCCTAACGGCCGCCGCGCGCGGCCCAACGGTTTTTCCCGCCTCTTTCCGTTTGAAAGTGCCACCACCACCACCTGCGCGGAGGGCGGGGGAGGAATAACTGTCGTTTCCATTGCGATTTCTGAGGCTCTTTCTATAGTAGAGTCTGCTGGCTTGTGTCTATTGATGGTTTCCTGATTGCTTATTTGTACCCTATGATTATCATTAAATGTCTACCATAGGATTCTTGACGAACGTATCTTATCTTTTTATGTACACTTGAGAGCATCTGCACCAGAGACAAATTCCCTGTGTCCAATCACACTTGGCCAATAAAGAATTACGTATATTCCTATTCTATTCTTCTATTCCTATTCTATATTCTTCTATTCCTATTCTATTCTTCTATTTCATATTCTATTATTCTATTCCTAGTCTATTTCTATTCTATTCTTACTTCTTCTATTTTATATTCTATTATTCCTAGTCTATTTCTATTCTATTCTTATTTCTATTCTATTCCTAGTCTATTTTCTATTCTATTTTTTCTATTCCTATTCTATTCTTCTATTTCATATTCTATTATTCTATTCCTAGTCTATTCCTATTCCATTCTTCTATTTTCTATTCTATTCTTCTATTCATATTCCTGTTCTAATATTCTATTCCTAGTCTATTTCTATTCTTATTTCTATTTTATTATTCTAATCCTAGTCTATTTTCTATTCTATTTTTTCTATTCCTATTCTATTCCTATTCCATTCTTCTATTTTCTATTCTATTCCTCTATTCATATTCCTGTTCTAATATTCTATTCCTAATCTATTCCTATTCTTATTTCTATTCTATTATTCTATTCCTATTCTATTTTTTCTATTCCTAGTCTATTCTATTCCTATTCCATTCTTCTATTTTCTATTCTACTCCTCTATTCATATTCCTGTTCTAATATTCTATTCCTAATCTATTTCTATTCTTATTTCTATTCTATTATTCTATTCATATTCTATTTTCTATTCTATTTTTTCTATTCCTATTCTATTCCTATTCTATTCTTCTATTTCATATTCTATTATTCTATTCCTAGTCTATTCCTATTCCATTCTTCTATTTTCTATTCTATTCCTCTATTCATATTCCTGTTCTAATATTCTATTCCTAATCTATTCCTATTCTTATTTCTATTCTATTATTCTATTCCTATTCTATTTTTTCTATTCCTAGTCTATTCTATTCCTATTCCATTCTTCTATTTTCTATTCTACTCCTCTATTCATATTCCTGTTCTAATATTCTATTCCTAATCTATTTCTATTCTTATTTCTATTCTATTATTCTATTCATATTCTATTTTCTATTCTATTTTTTCTATTCCTATTCTATTCCTATTCCATTCTTCTATTTTCTATTCTATTCATATTCCTGTTCTAATATTCTATTCCTAGTCTATTTCTATTCTTATTTCTATTCTATTATTCTATTCCTAGTCTATTTTCTATTCTATTCTTTCTATTCCTACTCTATTATTCTATTCCTATTCTTTATTCTTTTTTCTATTCTATTCTTCTGTTCCACATTCTAATATCCTATTCCAGTGTTTCTCAACCTTGGGAACTTGAAGATGTCTGGACCTCAACTCCCAGAATTCCCCAGCCAGCATTCGCTGGCTGGGGAATTCTGGGAGTTGAAGTCCAGACATCTTCAAGTTCCCAAGGTTGAGAAACACTGTCCTATTCTATATACTATTCTTTCTCAGTCATCCGGGTCATGGTTGTTCCAAAGGTGCTTCCCCCCCCCTCCTCAAACTTGGATTTTCTGGGTTTTCTTTGAAGACATTTCACTTCTCATCCAAGAAGCTTCTTCATTTCTGACTGAAGGGTGAGGAATGGATCAGTCAGCAGCACTTCAGTCAGAGCTTCAAAGAAAAACCAAGAAAGTCCAAGTTGATTCTTGGGGGATAAAAAAGCACCTTTGGGAGTCTCCTGGCTTGTTTAAACCCCGATTTGTTGGCATAGATGTGGACCCTTGGTAAGCCACCAAAGCTGGCTGGCCTTGAGCGTCCTAGTTTAAGGTTAAAAATGCAATTTGCCATGGCTGTCCTGATGCCAGGTGCTGAAGCTGGTTTAGTTTCTGAATGACATCGGTGCTACATGGGTGGTTACACAAGGTTGTAAAGTAAATTAATCCAAGAGTATCCCTGAGAAGCGCCACAGTAATCCTTTTTCTGCCGAGACAGGAGAGTTTCAAATGTAACCCCGAACGTTGGCTGGATGCTTTTCTTTCCACCTCTTAATTCTTCCTTCTTAGGCGTGGTAGGACCCCTGTTTGAGATGAAGGGGAGCTGCCCCAGAAGTCATGAGTCCACTTCTTCAATTGTTCAGGGAATGCCTATTTTTCACACCAAAAGGACCACCACCATCACCACCGCTGCTGTTGTCAAGGCTTATTGATGCTCCCTAAATATTCTGCAATGTGACTTTGATCAGTGGCTTTTGTATAACTAATAACCCTGGAAAGAGATGAATTAACTGCAGCTTTCACTACACTTGAGGGGTGCACCTGTATTTCTCAATATCGGAAACTTTAAATTGGGTGGGCTTCAACTCATAGAATTCTCCATCCAGTATGTATGTATGTATGTATGTATGTATGTATGTATCTATCTATCTATCTATCTATCTATCTATCTATCTATCTATCTATCTATCTATCTATCTATCTATCTAATCTATCTCTTTCTCTCTCTCCCTTCCTCCCACCCATTTCCCCTTTTTTCTTTCTTTCTTTCCTTCCTTTTTCCCTTCCTTCCTCATACTATATTCTTCTCCCTCCCTCCCATTTTTCCTTCCTTTCTTTTTTCCTCCTTCCCTTCCTCATACTCTATTCTTTCTTCCTCCTTCCCTTCTTCTCCCCCTCCCTCCTACTCTGTTCTTCTTCCCTCCTTCCCATTTTTTCCCTTTCTTCCTTTTTCCCTCCCTCCCTCCCTTCCTCCCTCCCTTTCTGCAGGAGGGAGCAAGGGAGTGTATGAATGGTCAATGTTGGTGCTACTGTAGAGGGACTGGACCATTTCTCCATTTCTCCTTCCCATTTTTTCCCTTTCTTCCTTTTTCCCTCCCTCCCTCCCTTCCTCCCTCCCTTTCTGCAGGAGGGAGCAAGGGAGTGTATGAATGGTCAATGTTGGTGCTACTGTAGAGGGACTGGACCATTTCTCCATTTCTCATTATAAGTTTCCCACAAGCAAAGATTTTGTTAATGGGAAAGTGGGAAGGAGCATAGGAGCGTTGGCAATCATTTCCTCCTGGAATCCCCCTTTATTTGTGGGAACCTGTCAGGGAGCATTGAAAATAAGGATCACACAACAACACAGCAGTGGCACTGAACCAGAGGTGGGTTCCTACCAGTTCGCACCAGTTCGGTAGAACCGGTTCGTCAAATCTACCGAACTGGTTAGAAGAGGTTCCACCAGAAAGCAGGCCACACCTACAGAAGAGGTTCCAAAAATTTTTTGAAACCCACCACTGACAGAGAGAGAGAGAGAGAGAGAAAGAGAGAGAGAGAGAAAGAGAAAGAAAGGAAGAAAGAAAAAAAGAAAGAAAAAGTGAGAGAGAGATGAAAGAAAAAAAGGAAAAAGGGACAAAGAGACAAAAGGAAGGAAAGAGAGAGAGAGAGAGAGAGAGAGAGAGAGAGAGAAAACACATGGCTGGTAAGCCGCTCCCACCAGGTCACATGGCCGGCAAGCCACTCCCACAAAGGAGGCCACACCCACAGAGTAGGTTCGAAAATTTTTTGAAACCCACCACTGCACTGAACAGCATGGTAGTGCTGAAGCAGCAAAACAATCCCCAAGTTTCATCCTCTTGGGTCCCAGCCAGGGGTGGGTTTCAACCGGTTCACGGCGGTCCCTGTGAACCGGTTGGTCGCCGAACCCAGAAGTAAGTAACTTCCGGGAATGGCGAAGGGCGCGCCCGCCCGCCCGCGGTCCTTACCCGGTTTTCACGAGTTCTGTGCTTCCACGCATGCGCAGGACGCATACAGCGCCTGCGCGATCGTCCAGGAGCAGCTGGAGCATCGCACAGACGCTAGTACGCATGCGTGTACCACGCGCGTGCATGAGGACGCCGCCGGCCCCGTTCCAACCGAACCGGTTGGAACGGGGCGAGAAACCCACCCCTGGTCCCAGCATTCTATAGGTTAACACATTTGAAGTAACTTTGTTGAAAAACTTTTGCTCTACGATGCAGCATCTCACCCAATACCAAACAGACATGAGGATTGTATTGATAGGTAGATGAAGCTCTGCTAATTTCAAAGCAAGAATAACTAAGATATTCAGTATATATTCAAACTCACAAAGGTCTTCAAATTATGTCTTATCTTACAACTTGGGTTTTCTCCACCTTTCTTCAAATAATTGACTTATAAACCATGGGATCAAAAGAGGAACAAGCCAAAATTCCCTCCTAGTTTTTCAATTTCTAAAAGGCACAGGAATAGAGCCCCACTTTCAATTTTTCTTTGAAAGGTGTAAATATTGATTAAGCAACCCAGGAAAGATTTGGGACTCTTTGGCCTTCTCCTGCAACGGAAAGTGCATCAATGAGTAATGGATGGTTTTGATTTTTTAATGCTAAACCAAATTATCTGTTGGAGCAGAGAATAAAATATAGGAGGGGGGAATCACATGAGAGTATGTGAGGATGACGGTAGTTGGTGAGCAAACAATTTTACCAATATTTCTGGATGCCACTTGTATGAGATTGTTGATGGGTCTGATACCTAGTCAGTATTGCTTTAATGAGTTTTTTTAAACTACCAAAGGCTATCAGTTTCAAATGCTAGAGTTTACATTACAAGGCTTCACTGGTTTCAGACAGCTTAAAAATTAAACCTGTCAGAGCAAATAAACAGGCAAGGTATCAAGTTGAAGGCTTTGCATAAGTGTTAGTATCCCAGTTTATTCCTGCAAATGAGAACAGGAATTTCCTTTTTAAGGTCACTCATAAACGCAGTGTGAGTATAGAATCTGGAGCAACTGTGTTTTTTGATCAGACAAATCAGTCATTGTAGCTTTCCACTGGAAATCACAGAGGTCTTTCTACACTCATTTGCATTTCCATTTGGCTGTGGAATAAATTACATTCAACCTTAGCTCATTCAGAGCTAAGCTTAGAAAAGCTGAAGTGCAAAACTCGTCAATGTTACTTGAGATCACAGACAAATTCTGACAGGTTTTCTCTTTTCACAAGAAAAGCAGCCTCAATTTGAAGAAACCAATTGCATATTTGTCAAATATTTTTTGGGGAAAAAAAATTTAGGCATAATAATTAAAAAACTATACTAACTTTTATACAGTACTTAGATCAGCTTGATTTACTGTCGTGCATCAGGGTACTTTGAAGATTGAATTATATTTTATAATATAAAAAGATAATTAGAACCCTTCTGGGGAAGCAGAAAGATTAGCAGATTGTTAAAATAAATTAAGCGTATTTTAATATTTTGTTATTTTTAGGTTCAAACGTGCATCATATACATTAACTGGCATTACTTAAGCAATCCTGAAATATGGATTATTATTATCCCTGTCCTGAAAATGAGATGCCAAACCAGAAAGGCTTTTCTATGCAATTATGAAAAATCTTTACCTGCCACTTCTGCATTATAGCTAGAAAGTATTCAGTGCTTTATATTGAGTAAATCTAATGTTCAGTTTTCCTATCCTTAGGCCCACTCCTGTCTTCTTCACTTTTCAGACCATTTATGATTATCCTGTACACAAATATTTGGTCCATTACAATGATCAGTGACTGAGGGAATGAGTATCTTATAGTGTTTATGTATCAAAGTAAATTCTGCTATCTCCTTGTATTTATTATATTCTAATAAGAATTGTGACCTTTTCTCCATTTTTAAAAATATTTATTTTCCAAGGCTGATGTATATTTTAAATACGAACTGTTTAATATGCAGGGTGCTTCCTAAACTTAATTTGTCATCTTAATAGTTTTATGAAATTTCCATTCCATTTCATTTTACCAAGGAATGAAAATGGGATTACAGATGTACTTAATTCCTTTTTGCAAGGACTGCAAGGATCCAGTATTTCATTGCAGACTTAGACTAGAATCTAGTCCAAAGGTGTCAAACGGGGTGGGATGCATCACACTCAGCCCATACTTACCCCAGCTCTGTGAAGACAAAACCATGGCAAAATGTCACGTGATAGCAAAGTGACACCAGGAGTTTGACACCTGTGATCTAGTCAAAGAGCCATGTTGGTGCAGTGGTTAGAATGCAGTACTACAGGCCGACTCAGCCCACTGCCACCAGTTCAATTCTGAGCAGCTCAAGGTTGAAATCAGTCTTCCATCCTTCCGAGATTGGTAAAATGAGGACCCAGATTATTGGGGGCACTATGCTGACTATGTAAACCACATAAATACTGTGAAGCAGTATATTAATCTAAGTGCTATTGCTATCTTACAAAGCTAGTTCAAAAACTACAATGGCATCTTACGCAGAGGGTGGAAATTAGAATGTCTATTGTTTGAAGCAAAGGAGGCTGATTCAGAAGATACAATGGATTTCTGAACTGAAGAAAGATTCCTTCAAAGTAATAACATTTGAATCTGAAGCCTACAACATTTTGCTAGCAGTTTAAGATACAGAGACAAATAGCGCACATGAATAAGAACCTTAGAAAGCTTAGAATAACAGAGTTGGAAGGGACCTTGGAGGTCTTCTAGTCCAACCCCCTGCTTAGGCAGGAAACCCTACATCACTTCAGACAAATGGATATCCAACATCTTCTTAAAAACATCCAGTGTTGGAGCATTCACAACTTCTGGAGGCAAGTTGTTCCATTGATTAATTTTTCTCACTATCAGGAAAATTCTCCTTAGTTCTAAGTTGCTTCTCTCCTTGATTAGTTTTCACCCATTGCTTCTTGCCCTGTCTTCAGATGCTTTGGAGAGAGAATAGCTTGACTCCCTCTTCTTTGGGGCAGCCCCTGAAATATTGGAAGACTCCTATCATGTGTCCCCTAGTCCTTCTGTTCATCAGACTAGACATACCCAGTTCTTGTAACCGTTCTTCATACGTTTTCATATGTCGAACCTGAATTGGGACAATAAAAATCAATTCAATAAAATACCTATTTATCTGCAATGTTTGCTTTCAACGCTCTAGAAAAAAATTGGTATAAAAGCAAATAAATGTTCATCTCGAAGATAACCAGGTGGAGTAGAAAAATGAAAAGGCCCCTCTCTGTCCTTTCACAGTGTGAAAAGACCATTGTGTCTTTCTTTCTAAGAAAGTGAAGATAATGTTGTCATTCCTAGTAGACACGGTGACCTAAATAAAAAGATTGGTCCCACCTCCCTCGTTATCAAGGCAAACTTTATCTCTTCACATGGGCTGGGAACTTGCAAAAGCATTCTGTTCTGATTTAACTGAACTTGAAATCTCAGTAATTGCATCCACCGAGATCAGAGATAACCCATCATTCTCATCAATATATTAATGCATCCAGAAGTCAAATCTCACACTGGACTCTGAGGGGGAAAAAAATAAATCTCTTTAAGGTTGGATGTAAATTAACTTGTCTGGAAATCAAAACTCATCCAACATTCATTACAGAGAGAGCTCCTAGTATTTTACTTATCATAGGGGAGTCTCATATAACCTGTGTAAGAGCCCAGACTTGGCAAAAACCCAAGGTGGGCATTTTAACATGGAACAGAGGAAGGCATAGCCTAAGTCTGCAATCCTCACTTAGGAGCCTCTTGGGGGCTATGAAGGTCTTTAATGGGTGGCAGCTACAGCAAAACAATTAAAAAAGGATAAAGGCATTATATTTGAATTGATCTAAATCTCCTTTTCCCACTGGGATCCAAAGAGAGATCCTTCTAGAATTACCACATTTTATCAATAGACCCGGGAAAATTAACAAAAGCCTGAATTTCATTTACATGTGAGTAGGCAGAAAGGGCAGTCGAAAACTGCTTTTACTCTGAGTTCAGAGTGCCCAGGAGCAGAATAAAACGGCTCTCTGTGCCTTAGCTGTCTTGCAGCACCGAAGAAGTTATCCCTCAGCTAGAAGGCGTTTTATTAATCGGTCCCCTCCTTTCTCGGAAGTTTCAAACTCAAAACTCTGATTTGTGATTCACAGATAATGAAAGCAAGATACAGACACAAAGCATTAGTTGCAAAAAGCGTACCCGTAAAGGAGATTCAACAATGTTTTCAGAAACATAGGTTCAGATTGTGAACAGTTTGAACCACCTTTGCGGATTGTTTATACCAGTGGTGGGATTCAAATAATTTAACAGCTGGTTCTCTGCCCTAATGATTTCTTCCAATAACCAGTTCACCAAACTGCTCAGAAAGTTAACAACCGGTTCTCCCGAACTGGCTGAATCCCACCACTGGTTTATACTGCAAAACAGCATGTACTGGTGCTTCCACTGAAATAATTCATTTTCTCAATAGTTGTGTGTCTGTGTGTGTGTGTCTGTCTGTGTGTGTATGTATGTATGTATCAGGGGTGGGTTGCTAATCCCGTTCCAGCCGGTTTGATTGGAACGGGGCTGGCGGCATCCTCGTGCACGCGCGCAGTTCACGCATGCGTCTTAGTGCCTGCGCGATACTCCAGCTGCTTGCGGGGACTCACGCAGGCGCTGTATGTGCCATCCAGCTGCTCGCGGAGAATCGCGCAGACGCTGTATGTAGCGCAGAAGCCTTCAAAGACCGGTAAGGAGCGCGGGCGGGCGGGTGGGCCCTTCACCGTTCCCGGAAGTTACTTACTTCCGGGTTCGCCGACCAACCAGTTCGCGGGGACTGCCGCAAGCCGGTTGAAACCCACCCCTGGTATGTATGTATGTATGCATGCTAATTTATATAGGAACACTGCTCCTAGCTGTTTTCTAGTTCTGATCCTAACAATTCTAACTGTTCTACGATGGAGAGAAGCTCAGTAAATTATTACCTGGCTCAGAAAGGTTTGGAGGCAACAAGTCTGGTCTGTGTGTGTGTGTGTGTGTGTGTGTATCCTTGTGCATTAGATTGCTGCTGAAGTATTTTTGAACTGAAGCGAGGGTCGAAGTATGTGAGAGAGAAAAGAGCAGGGGCAGCGACTGAGTTCTGTAAGTGCTTCACTACTACATATTTAGAATCATCGTGGAACTGGAAGGCTTTATAAATTTACAAAGATAAATATCTAAATAAAATGCCAAGGCTGCTTTAGTACTATAAGCTGCGCATTCACAAACCCAAGTCTATGGATAGCTTATCCTCAAACCTGCTTGCATTATAGAAGTAATAGCTTCCACGGGGGCCCAAATCTACATTTAAATAATAACAGGATTAGTGCTTATTATCTCCCTTCTACCCCATGCTTCCTTGCAAAATGGGATGGCTGCATTTTAAGCCTCAAGAGCATCGAAAGGGAATAGAAGGGGAACAACCATCAGGGCGAAGTTGTCGATAAAATCTACGTGCAGACACTATTGTCATAAAGTTACTATGTTTAGAAGAAGAAGAAAAATCTTAGGATATGCAAAATCCAGTGCCAGCGATGCAGTTTAAACAAGCATGTCCCACTGTGGCCACATATATAATCATTCTCGGAATGTGTAAGTGCTTTGGAGCTTGAAAAAAAAATGCAGCCTTTCACTTTGTTCAGCTCTTTAAAAGGAAGCTCGGATTCAATTATTCATGAGATTCTTTTTCCCTCCCTTTGGGAAATCTGTAAATAAACGTTAAAAGACCCATGCTTGTTTGATGACTATTCCCTTCTGTCTGTGCAAGCATGTTGGTCTGTCAGGAAAGTGGATACGACAGCAGCCTTTGTTTGGAGAATCGAACAGTGAGTGTTGCTGGTACTTGAGAAACTTCTGAGAGGGAATTTTTGGGTGTAGTGTCCATATGTCATTCCTCCCTGCCTTGTTACTCAAAATATGCCTGCTTGCTTTCATTGCCTGCCCCAAAGGTCTAATGTGAGCTGATTTGTAAGGTATGGTCAAGAATTGACAATTGCCACAAAGATAGAGAAATGGTAAATTGTAGCTCTAACCAGCATGGTAAAGGTAAAGGTTCCCCTCGCACATATGTACTAGTCGTTCCCGACTCTAAGGGGCGGTGTTCCTCTCCGTTTCAAAGCCAAAGAACCAGCGCTGTCCAAAGACGTCTCCATGGTCATGTGGCCGGCATGACTCAACGCCGAAGGCGCACGGAACGCTGTTCCCTTCCCACCAAAGGTGGTCCCTATTTTTCTACTTGCATTTTTTACGTGCTTTCGAACTGCTAGGTTGGCAGAAGCTGGGACAAGTAACGGGAGCTCACTCCGTTACACAGCACTAGGGATTCGAACCGCTGAACTGCCGACCTTTCTTATTGACAAGTTCAGCCACTTAGCCACTGAGCCACCGCATCCTTTGACCAGCATGACCTGAAGGTAATTAAGGGTGGAAGCTGCAGCGTAAAAGCATTTTCAGGACAGCTATCCATTCCTGGCCTAGAACAACCGATGGAATTTGTGTGGGGAATAAAAACTGACAGAAAACCATAGCTTTCATTTTTCTGCGTATGAACTTCTTATAGTTACTTATTGGGCATTATGCAAAGCAGGACTCTGGATGTGGTACATATTGGATCTAATCCAACAGTGCTTTTCTTATTCTAAAAGTATTAGCTCATCTCATATTTGGGAAAAGCTATTTAAGATCCTATCCCTATTTGCACCAACCATGTAGAAACATAGCAAATGTTTCTAATGTAGTTATATAAGCAAGATGAGCAAATTAATACTAAAATGGAAATTATCGGATTAATACAAGGCTCAAATTATGGCTATGAAGCTCACAAGTATCCTTTCTTTCTCCACTAGCTATTTTAGTGGAGTTATCATGATGACATCGATAAAGGAAAGAATACTAGTTAATTGCTTTGAGTTCCTTAGTTGAAAGGTGGGATAAAAATGTAAAAAAACCATAGTTATACCAAGTGGAATAATTAAAACCCACATATTATTATTAAACTAATCAAGAACTCTTATTTTCATTATGATTTTTGCTGCTTACGCTGGGGTTAAAGCAGAATTTCCCCTCTGCATATACTGTACAGTTGCACAATCACCAAAGCCCTTGTCTCTTCTCATCCTAAAAGTTTCTCACTGTTCCTTCTCACATTACTCACCAGTGTGTCAAGGGTTTGATATTTCCCTAATTTAAATACAAGAACAGAAGGCCCAATTTTCTGAATTTCACACATATGCCAGAAGAAATTATTTCAACATTTGCTATATAACTCTTGGTATGAAAATTGATCACATCTAGTGAAGTTACGGTAGATATATCATAAATTATTTAGGAGAACTTAGCTGATTCTCTTCTTCCTTACTTCTCAGGGGAAATCATTAATAATACACATAAGCAGTACTGTAGCACAATCGGGTCACCGTTTTAACACACATCTCGATCAATTTCCGTTTCTTGAACTCCGCGGGAGAAGACTGGATGGAGTTTAGATTGGAACCAAGGACAATATAATGTTAGCTTAATTGGCTGGCAGACAAACTGAAATGTCAATAGCAAGAATGCCGTAAATTACTCCAGCTGTAGGCATCTAATGACCTTGCGCATTCAAATTCCTGCTCCTCTGAATAGCAGGGATATAAAGGGGAAAGCTCTATCATGGAAGGACATATTTTATTTAACACAATTAAAAAAAAAACCAACAATCACAGACAGGATAATCTTTGATTTCAAATTGTTCATTTGTCAACCTTGATTTTCCCCCCCCTCTCCTATCATTTTTGAACAGTAAGAATTTGCATAGAATTGCCATTTAGAAGATAGAAGCCATGGATGAAAACCCACCTCAACCAAGGGATTTCCTGACTGCTGACCAATTTTACTCATTTAATCTTCCACGGAGGTGGATTCCTTTTGATCTTCACTCCAAACCAGTTTGTAACACTCAACTCCGAGATATTCTGTAGGTGTAAAGTCATTATACAAAGGTTTGCCTTCCCCTGCCCCTGCCCCCAGGCAATCTCATTACTGCTCATAAAATAATTTGTGAAGACGCTGAGTCTTTTAATAAAAACAAACGAGGCTGAGGACCTGACTTTCAGAAATTCACAGTCTGGCATGGTTATTCTATCAGTCTACTGGGGAGGGAGGAGAACAATCCCCTTTCCTATCCCCTGTTTAACCCTGTGCTGTACTGGTTTGCTTCCTTAAAAAGCTCTTAAGTGAAGCTTTTAAGAAAGAATCAAGCAAGAAAAAGTCATCGTAAAAGTCTCAGAGTTTAGTTTGTTGGACACTTTTTCCTAACTGTAATTCTTCGACTAAACCTCCCTTTTATGAACTCGTAGGAAAGACATTTTGTTTTCCCTTTCTTTGTGATCCTCCTTTTCTTACTTACCTGCCGCAAAGTTAGGATATCTCACCTCAGTTGGGTTGATGTGGTATTCAGCCGGTTCGGATTGGTTCAGGCGGACTGGTAGAGGAAATTTTAATTGGTTTGCCGAACAGGCAAACACCACTTCTGGATGGGGCTCACGCCGAGTTGGCCACGCCCACTCAGTCACATGACCCACCACCACCATGCCACACCCACAGAACCAGTAGTAAAAAAAATTGAATCCCACCACTGGTTGATATAATCTTGACACACCAAAAGTAGATTATTCTCCCTTTCTAAAAGAAAGTACTGTATATTTTGGAGTATAAGCACCTTTTCTCCCGCAAAAAAGGAGGGTGAAAATCTGAGTGTGTCTTATACACTGAATACAGCATTTTTGTCCTCCTGGATAAACATCCAGTTTATCGCAAAAATGGACACACAGAGAATTTGGGAGACCTGCAAAGTGCTTCTGGGGCTGGGGAAGGCTAAAACGAGCAAAAAATGGGCCTTCCAAACCCTCTGCATGCCCCCTTTTTTTGCAAAAAATGGGCCGTTTTTTTTGCCGTTCCCGGCCTCCAGGACTACTTTGCAGGCCTCTCAAACTCTCTGCATGCCTCTTTTTCACAAAAAAAACTAGGCATGCAGAAAGTTTGGGAGGTCTGCAGAGTGCTCCTGGGGGCCGGGAGGGTGGGGAGGGCAAACACATTTTTTTTTAAAAAAATTACGTCTTCAAAGTTTTGGTGTGTGTTATACTCCGGTGCGTCTTATAATTTGAAAAATATGGTAGCTCTCTCATCAATTTAACACCATCCATAAGGCAGTATATATTTTTTCCACCTGGCGTAATATGTATGACCTTCTTTCGGTAACGTTTTGCCTCTTTTTCACATCCCATAACTCAAATTCCATAGAAGCAATATTCTGAGGAAGCGGTTGCCCCCCCCCAATTTATCCGGGAGGCCTTTCACCCAGGACTCGCAGAAAGACGAACGTTAGAGACTCTCAGAGACGACAAGTAACAAGGCTGCCGTTGGGCTCGCTCCCAGCCTATAGCTTTGATATGCCCTCAAGAAGCTGGGACGCCACTTTATTAATTTAAAAATAGTTCGACACTGTGTACAAGTCTCATGTTCTGTAAAATGGAACATTAGCTTCCGTTTCGGCCACCTCCCCGGGCTTTATTCCGGCTCGCTGCTGTTTGTCACCTTCTCCCATTCCAAATTCTCCTCGCTTTGCATGAGGGAATCGGGTCCAGGCCGGACACGAAGACCTTGGAACCTCCGGCATTCGGGGCACACTCGGATGTGGGTGCAACCCCGAGCGACCAGGGCAGCTTCTTGCGCGAGTCTCTGTGCCAGCTGGTCAGGGTCCCCACCACCACAGAGTTTGCCGTTACTGAGGGTGGTGGTGGTCGCCGTACGGGCTCTTCGGTCTTCTTGTATAATGGGGCGAGTCCGAAGAATAGCCCCTCGCCTTTGACGGGGGTGAAAACTGTCCCTGCAGAGAATGATGCTACGCAATTCGGAGGCCATCTCCTGGCAGGCTGATATCTAAGATGGGGGTAAAACAAAAATATATCAGAATACTAGTGTTTTTTGTTTTTAAATGTTTCAATGTCAGTGGGGAACCACCTAAGAATTGAAGGGTTTTTTTTGCGTTAGATTGGGAACTCCTAAAATAACAACTCCAATAAGCTGGTGGTATTCAGCCGGTTCGCACTGGTTCACCAAACCAGACCGGCTGGCCCTGCCTGTCCCACCCCACCCCTCCTAGGAGTCTCCATGCGGCCCATTCATCATGCCAGATAAGTGTTTTAAAGTTGCTTAAGAGACACATGGGATCAAAGCCTAAGTGACAGGTCTACCAGTGACAGATTACTAAGGTCACCTAATATTTTCTTCATTATACAGACACTAGCTGGATACCTGTGCTTCACTACGAAACCATGTGATTGGGCCAGCACGCAGTTTGGATAAGTCACATGCTGGCTATGCCCATATAAGGCAACTGGCAGTTGGAACAGAGTTCATTTCAGGTGGGGAGAGGGAGTAGAATGTCTAACCGCTTAGCATCAACACATGTTAATATAATACTGTATAAAGGAATACTGATGATCTGATGGTCATTTCGAAAAATCCTTTCCTAGTAAAACTTACTTCAGAATGTTCAGAGTGTCGGAGGCTCCACAAGAACTCCAGCATTGCCATGAAAATAGCTACGATTAAACCGCATATCAGGACTACAAAGATTCCACCTATATTCTCCATTCCTAGACCTATCATGAAACACACACAGAAAGAGAAACAAAAGCAGCATTAGCGCAAGGGACTAGCTTCTAAGGAGCTACAAATTGCTGCTAGAATCTGCAAGTAGCGATTTGTGTGATCCACTGTGTGGCAGCCTTTGAGAAAGATGATTAACACTAAATTAACCCTGGCATATTATGCAAATATGGAATGTAATGCAATGGCAGAACAGGATCTCCGCTAGCTTTCCTTGCATGCAAAGTTTGAATAAAAGCATTGCCCTCAATGACCCAGCACATTAAACTAAAGAACAGGGAGTAGCTTGGTAATTTGAATGCCCAGAAATAACTTACTACAACATATTGGTTTTGTTGTGGCCTGCCAGCAGAGCTGGCAGCAGATTCAGACAGTGAGGAGGTTGGGGAGAAACATGGGCCAGTCCTGGAGTCTGGGGAAGGCTCTGTGTCGGAGGCAGAGAGGGGGCCAGGGCCGTATGCCAGTTATCAGCTGCCTTCAGAGTTGGACATCAGTGAGGCAGACAAACAGCTGGAGCCTGTTCCCAGTGTGTGCATGCACAGAGTTGCCAGACGAAGGGAACAGTTAAAGAACAGGGGTCAACTTGGGAGTAAGGCCACAGGTGGACGATGAATGGCCCCTCCCAGAGGAAATAAAAAAGGAGCAAAAGGGGAATGGAGTTTGCAGGAGACAATTAGTTCGCTTAAGTGGTTCGTGACTCTCCGAGACTCATTGCCAAGTTTTGCAGATATTGGCCTGGCAGCTCTCCAAGCCAGATAAGGTCTGTGACTGTAAATCCTCCCTTGAAAGACTTTGCGGGATGTGAATGAGCAGAATTCAGAGGAAATTAATTAAAGGTTTTTTTTGTCGGGAGAAGGAGTTTGCTTCATGCTCTTGGGAAGCCTAGGTCAGAACAGGTTTCCACAGTATTGATGAGTTAATAATATCTATTAGGAATTCAAACCGAATTCATAACAACGGAGTATTCTTAGAGTCAAAACGAAGCTTCAGAATTTAAACCGACCACAAAGAACAAAGTTGCTTCCTCCTTTATGTCCTATGGGAGGGGCCAATCACTTCCAAGCCTTACTCCCAAGTCACCCCTTCTGTCTTAACTGTTCTTGCCTTCTGGCAGCTCTGTGCATGCGCACAATGGGGACAGGCTCCCCCTGTTCCTCTGCCTCACTGATGTCCGACTATGGAGGCTCCAGAGGCAGCGCTTAACTCCCAGGTGGCCCTGGCCCCTTCTCTGTCTCTGACACAGAGCTCTCATCAGAGCCTTCCACAGCCTCCAAGGCTGGCCCATGTCCCTCCCCAACCTCCTTACTGTCCAACTCTGCTGCCAGCTCCACAGGCCACCGGCGGAGGACAACAGGAACATTTTAGCTCCTATATGTTGGATTAAGTTCTTTTATTTTCCACTGCACACGATTTTGCATTTCTCTATAGAGCAGTGTTTCTCAGCCTTAGCAACTTGAAGATGTCTGGACTTCAACTCCCAGAATTCCCCAGCCAGCATTCGCTGGCTGGGGAATTCTAGGAGTTGAAGTCTGGACATCTTCAAGTTGCCAAGGTTGAGAAACACTGCAATAGAGCCACTACCTGAGAGGGAAAATGGGTGATTTCATCCTGTTGTCGGGTGGCTTCCTCGGCCTTTTTAGCCATCACTTCAGAAATCCTGACAATCTGAATATTGGCATCTTTGATCTCTGTACCGTCACACAACCATTTGCAAGGAGTCGCTCTTTCTCTCCATAGGCAACGGCTTGTCTTCAGCTGGCAGCCCTCCGATCGAAGGACCACGTCTTCCTCTCCAAGTCCCTCTTCAATTTCTTTCGAAGAGAATGAAAATGGAAATAATTCTGGACAGGCGAGGATGATTCATCCCTCTTCACTGGAGTCGAACAGATGGATTTCTGACTCACCGTCTTTTCTACCAGGCCTGGTTGAGAACCAAATCGGCTCCTATTTCATAGTCAGCTCATAATGCAGTTGAGGAATCTTTTCTCTGATATATTCCCCTTGTTCTTCCAGAAGTTTATTTCTCTCAGAGGTTTTAGTCCTCCTTTGCCGTGGCACGACATAACCGCGAACGTCAAAAGCGTGCCGACAAAACTGCGGCGCTAAAACCGCGATGTCAAAAGCGCGCCGACAGAAGCGCGATTTAAGTTAAGGTAAGGTTTAGGGTTAGGTTTAGGGCTAGGTTTAGGGTTAGGTTTAGGGTTAGGTTTAGGTTTAGGGTTAGGTTTAGGGTTAGGTTTAGGGTTAGGTTTAGGGTTAGGTTTAGGGTTAGGTTTAGGGTTAGGTTTAGGGTTATTTTTAGGGTTATGTTACAGCGCGCTTCTGTCGGCGCGCTGTTGTTGGCGCGCTTCAGCGCTCATTCGTCTCCGAGGTTTTGACGGCGCGGTTTTGTCACCGCGGTTTAGTCACACGCGCTTTTGTCGTACGCGCATTTGTGGTGGAACTCTCCTTTGCAACAATGTGGACAGGTCATTCTAAATCCCACTCTCTTTCTAGAAGATGCGTAACAGCAAGAATGTCATTGAGTTCTCACCTAGGCTTCCTCAGCAGCATGAAGCCGAGTCCTCACCCTTATAAACCCCTTTTATTGGATTTACAGTATGTTCCTCTGCAGCAAAGTCTTTCCTCTCCCACAGTCTTTCAAGATAGTTCACAATTACCGACCTTTATCAGGCTTGGAGAGTGGCCAGGCCGATATCTTATAGACGCCTGCAAGAATGCAGGAATGAACTAATTGTCTCCTGCAAACTCCACTCCCCTTTCGCTCCTCTTTTATTCCCTCTGGGAGGGGCCATTCACCATCCACCTGTGGCCTTACTCCAGGGGTGGGTTTCAACCGGTTCGCGGCGGTCCCCGCGAACCGGTTGGTCGGCGAACCCAGAAGTAAGTAACTTCCGGGAACGGCGAAGGGGCCACCTGCCCGCCCGCGTTCCTTACCCGGTTTTGACGAGTTCTGCGCTTCCACACATGCGCAGGACGCATACAGCGCCTGCGCGATCCTTCAGGAGCAGCTGGAGCATCGCACAGACGCTAGTACGCATGCGTGCGCTGCGCGCGTGGACGAGGACGCCGCCAGCCCCGTTCCAACCGAACCAGTTGGAACGGGGCGAGAAACCCACCCCTGCCTTACTCCCAAGTCGGCCCTTGTTCCTTAGTTGTTCCCTTCGTCTGGCCACTCTGCGCATGCGTACACTGGAAACAGGATCCAGCTGTTCGTCTGCTCCACTGATGTCTCACTCCGAAGGTAGCTAATAACTATCAGACAACCCTGGCCATATCTCTGCCTCTGACGCAGAGCCCTCATCAGAGCCTTCCCCAGCCTCCAGGACTGGCCAGGTTCCTCCCAACCTCCTCACTGTTCGAATCTACTGCCAGCTCCACTTGCGGGCACAACGCATTGTATGTTTTAGTCATTGGGCCCTCTCGTTCAGCACATCAAAGATAATGTTTCAGTGTCTCTCCATCTGCTCAACAGTTAAGTCAATATTATCCCCAGGAGTATGAAGCTGATAGTTGTGATCATAACCATAGATTATATCTGCTCTTAGCTTGTAATGGGAGACCCACTCTTCTAGCTTCCTAATAATTTCAACTTCAGGAAGATTCCTACTATTGCCTACTTTGGTAATGGTGCTTGCATCTCTGTGTTCCTGACACATCATTGTCCACAGCTTCACTTACATATGTTCTTGATGAATGTCTCTACCATAGACCAGGAGTTCAAGGACCTAGTAGAATTTTTTTTAAAGGAGATTTGGGTTAATGTCAGGGTTCCAAGTAATATCCCCAACCAAAGAAGACTCCGAGGCTCGAGGTTTCTCAAAGCTCCATTTAATTAGAGATGTCCTATTGGCACATCTGGGAAAACCCGAATCTGAAAGCTTCCAGGTTTTCCCCACCCAAAAAAGTCCAGGTCCCTGCCCAGCACCCACATCTCCATCACACGGTCCATCAAGCATCGTCCCAACTGGAGATGCCTCCCAGTCACACCACTCCAGGTGCAGGGCAAGATGTCCTTGACTCTCTGAGAAAGGAATGTTATTTAGACGACTATATTTTTCAGAGTATAACATGCACCTTCCCCCACCCCCACCCCAAAAGAGCATGGAAATGTTGGTGCATCTTATACAGCCATTTTTGGCCTGCCGAAGCCCCTCCCCCATATCCCATTTCTGCAAAAAATGGGTTAAAAAGGGCAAGGTTTTCGCACAAACTGAGGCATTTTTGCCTTCCCCGAGCCCTGCTGAAGCCTGCAGAGTGCTGCTGGGGGTTGGAGGAAGGCAAAAATGCCCCCCTTTTGCAAAAAATGGCCCATTTTCTGCCTGTTTTTCACAAAAACTGAGGCTTTTTTGTCCTTTCCTCAGCCCCAGCAGCACTCTGCAGGCTTTAGCAGGGCTGGGGGAAGGCAAAAAGTGCCTCCATTTTGAGAAAAACAGCCTGTTTCCTGCCCGTTTTTGCAAAAACGGGGGCATTTTTGCCTTCCCCCAGCCCTGCTGAAGCCTACAGAGTATTGCTGGGGCTAAGGGAAGACAAAAACTTTTTTTTCTTACTTACCTCTCCGAAATCTTGGTGCGTCTTATACACCGGTGTGTCTTATAGTCTGAAAAATACGGTATATATCACCTACACTCTGTATAATTCCCTCTCCCCTCTCGTTTTCCCACAGTAGAAAATGTGGCAAAACGATAATTTACTAGGAAAAGAAGTGCAATCAAATTGGGACCTTCTACTACATCTATTTAAAATAGTAGATTAGTTTCAGATCATATATGCAAACCTCTTGTAACAGTTTACTATAAAATTAGACTTTCATATTTGCTAGGCTTGAAAATAATATGTTCTATTGATTAAATACTGCATAAACTATTAGGATAAAGTATGAGTCTTTCTGACACAGTCAGTTAAATAAACTAGAACAGATGCCTTTGGTAAATGGGCGTCCACGTACAGATGTAAAATAAAGAAATGCCATTACATCTACCAAGGTCAAGCCCACACAAAGACTTGGAGATGTTCCTTTGTGCTTTGCATGGCTTCAAAGTCATTCTTGAGTTCCTCCTATGAAGCAATGATTTCCTTCCTCTAATAAAATGCACCGAACCATATGCAACTCGTATCTCATGCCCTTTATTAGCAGCTCGGGTTCAAAACCAAAGTCTAGATTAACCTTGCTGAGACCAAAGAAGCATCTACAGTAGCGGTATCTATCATTCTGGCTGGAGGCAATGCACCTCTGGCTGCAATGTTTATTACTGGGACTTGCATAGACTTCACTTGATTGAGCAGAGGACTGACTCACAAATGATGTGTTAGCTTGTATCAGAGCTGCCGAGTGCAATTCTTAATCAATCCAGACACCTATAAAAGTTGCCTCTCTCCCCTAGGAGCAGTAAATCAAAATGTGAGAATCAAAGATTTATTGACAGTCCCGCAGGCTTTTGAGAAGAAAAACCTCATCACTCCTCCTTGTAAATCATTTGTCCAGTTGCTTTATTTGCGAAAGTTGACGGTCATATCTCTTGGCGTCTGCTCCAATGTGCTTTCAGGGGTTCAGATCGGAATTTCTTCCAACCACGTAGCAAATCACAGTGGCAGAAGCAGCAATTCTGTTGCAAAGGTGCCCATTAAGCATCTTGGCCCTCCAAGAAGGGAATTTGGGCACCGGCAAAATAAGACATTACAACTCCCGGAAGCTTACGTAACATCTCCCACCAGTTGCCTCTAAGTGGATATTTGAAACATCGCCCCCCCCCCCAAATCAAAAAGGCTGCTCTCTTTTCCAATTTTCATCCTAAACAATGCTATTTTCACCATATTTTTTTTTGCACTTCAAAGCAAAGGACGCAGTTTCTAATTCTCCCATGGGGTGACAGCAACTATTAAGGTTGTTTGTCTCCTGCCAGAATTTCTCTATTCCAGGCTGGGGGGGGAGGGGGGTCATAGCAGGGGTGGGCTGCTGGGGGTTTGCATGGGTTCAGGCAATCCTCTAGGTTTAGGTTTATTAGATTTATATGCCGCCCTTCTCCCAAGGACTCAGGGCGGCGTACAACATTAAAAGAAACACATAATACAAAACTTTAAAAAAAAAATTACATGGAATATCCCAAACCCAATTAAAATTGACAATGACATTTTTTTTTAAAAAAAATCGAATTAAAAATAACAGTGATCAATAATTTATTTTGTTTTGTTCAGGCCAGGCTGGCTTGCTGGAAAAGCCAACTTTTTAGGGCGCGTCAGAAGGACCGGAGGTCGGGGATTATACGAAGCTCCAGGGGCAGCTCATTCCAGAGGGAAGGGGCTCCCACAGAGAAGGCTCTCCCCTTGGGGGTCACCAGCCGACACTGTCTGGCCGACGGCACCCTGAGGAGGCCGACTCTGTGGGATCGCACTGGACGGTGGGAGGGTACCGGTGGCAGTAGGTGGTCACGCAGGTACCCTGGGCCTAAGCCATGGAGCGCTTTAAAGGTCATCATTAGTACCTTGAATTGCACCCGGAAGACAACTGGCAACCAGTACAGGCCGCCTAAAAGAGGTGTAACATGGGAGCACCTAGGTACCCCCATGATAACCCGTGCAGCCGCATTCTGGACCAGATAAATGAATGCTCCCCGAAGCTCTCCTCAAACACGACAGGACACCATCTTGGGCATGCGCACATCCAGAGGGGCTAGTTAGGATTCTGCCCAGTTTGGCAAACTTTGGTAAGTGAAGGGCCTGTGTGGAGGCTCAGGGAGGGGGGGGGGGGAAATACGTGCCTACCGGAATTTCCAGAACATGCGCTCAAAAGCCCGATTGGGCTTATTATCCAGGGAGGTCTTATTTTCAAGGAAACTTGTTGAGCTTGTTCTCATCTGCGGGGTAGGGGGGGACGGGACTCCTGTTTATTGGCAGGTCCGCTATATGCTCCCCTTTCTCCTCTCTTCCTCCTCCTCCTCCTCTTCTCCCTCACAGGAGCCTATTTCATAATTTACCAGTTTATTGAATCTTTGAAGTTTAGTTATGTGTTTCGGATGTCAAGATAAAGCAATTAGCGCTCTCCCTGGTCTCTGGATATCTGAGGCTGACCAGGGAGGCAGTTCAAAGGGCGCCTGGTAACAGAATCTTGTCTCTGCAGAATTGGCCCAGGAATGTCCACGGAGAGTTAAGAATTTTAAAAGCAATGCTGAACTTTCATGAGGAAGCAACATATATTTGAATAAAAATCAAATCAACGTAAAGTCACACACACACACACACACACACACACAGAGGCAATCGGAGGTTTACACACACAGAGGGAGAGAGAGATTATAAGCCATTGATGTAATGAACCAATTTCCTTTCAAAATTGCTTCTAAGATGCCTCCCCTGCCCCCCCGCTGGCTTCCCAGTTCTTTCATCTTTATGGTAAAACATAGATTTGAAGCGAAGACAGTTTCCAAACATCTACTTTCCTTTATGAACTGTCCAACATACAGAACACAAATTCTTTGCCGGATGAAAGATACGGTTCCACCACAAAACCGCGCTCAACTAAACCGCGTCCGACTAAACCGTGTAGCTGACATCATCAACAGGGCGACAACAGCGCGGAGACAGAAGCACGCTGTAAACCCTAAACCTAAAATTAACCCCTAAACCTAAACCTAACCCCCCTAAACCTAATCCTAAACCTAACCCTAAACCTAACCCTTAACCTAACCCTAACCCTAACCCTAAACCTAACCCTTAACCTAACCCTAACCCTTACCCTTAACCTAACCCTAACCCTAACACTAAACCTAACCCTTAACCTAACCCTAAACCTAATCCTAAACCTAACCCTAAACCTAGCCCTTAACCTAACCCTAACCCTAAACCTAACCCTAAACCTAACCCTTAACCTAACCCTAACCCTTACCCTTAACCTAACCCTAACCCTAACACTAAACCTAACCCTTAACCTAACCCTAAACCTAATCCTAACCTTAGCCTAACCCTAACCCTTAACCTAACCCTAAAGCTAACCCTAAAGCTAACCCTAAACCTAACGCTTACCTTAAGTTGAATCGGCTTGCTTTCAAAGCGGTATTTAAAGCGCCCTTCTTTCTCCGCGCTGGCTGTTGTCGCCCTGTTGATGACGTCAGCGACGCGGTTTAATCGGGCGCGGCTTAGTCGAGCGCAGTTTTGACGGGTCACGGAAAGATACAGACTGTTATCCTCTTTGCTTTTGCTCCATGCTTGGTTCCCCCCCGCCCCCACACTCGCCCAAACCAGGATAAATGAATGCTATGCAAATCTAGAGTCTAAGGGCCTTACATCTTGTTTGGTTTTAGCGTGCGCACTGACAACGTATCCTCAAAAGGTGACAAAACGTTTGCAACCAAATGGCCAAGCTCAGAGCTCAGACCAACAGCCCAACTACCAACCTGAGCTATGGTAAAGGTAAAGGTTCCCCTCGCACATATGTGCTAGTCGTTCCTGACTCTAGGGGCGGTGTTCATCTCCGTTTCAAAGCCGAAGAGCCAGCACTGTCCGAAGATGTCTCCATGGTCATGTGGCCGGCATGACTAAACGCCGAAGGCGCACGGAACGCTGTTCCCTTCCCACCAAAGGTGGTTCCTATTTTTCTACTTGCATTTTTTACGTGCTTTCGAACTGCTAGGTTGGCAGAAGCTGGGACAAGTAATGGGAGCTCATCCCATTACGTGGCACTAGGGATTCGAACCGCTGACCTGCCGACCTTCTGATCAACAAGCCCAGCATCTTAGCCACTGAGCCACCACATCCCTTTTGAGATACTGTATAGTGGTACTCAAAGTATAAGTGGATTTTGGAAATAAGTGGGACTGGTGCATTTAAAACTCTGGACATATCGGGAATTAAAATTATCCCACAAGCACAATTAATAAATAAGTAGATGTCAGATATAATTTTTTTTATTGTTCTGGTGGCAATTCATGGAATGTTGTTCCCTTCCCACCAAAGGTGGTTCCTATTTTTCTACTTGCATTTTTTATGTGCTTTCGAACTGTTAGGTTGGCAGAAATTGGAACAAGTAACGGGAGCTCACTCCGTTACACGGTGCTAGGGATTCGAACCGCTGAATTGCCAACCTTTCTGATCGACAAGCTCAGTGTCTTAGCCACTGAGCCACCGCGTCCCTACCAACCTGAGCTACTTACAGTATATTCAAATACATTTCAGAGAAGGTACTGGTTATTTACCCTTGGCTCGGTGATCTTCTTCTTTTGGACACTGTCCGCCCTCCCACCATTTCCGCTTCAGGATTTCCAGACGGTTGGTCTCCTGCAGCTGGAGAATGGCCATGTCAAACTCATCACGGAAAAGAGAACCTGTAAAGCCAAGGGAGCAAATGAGAGACTGAAAGAATAAACAGCTCTTGATATTTGTTCTGCCTGAGGGAGGGTGTCTGTGTTGTTCCGTTTTCCATTTCTTTTTGCAAAACATTGCAGGAAATCTTGAATGCCAGGTAAAATAAAGTCTTTAAAAATCTATTCTTCCCTGAGTCTTCAAAGTTAAAACGGCAGAAGTTGTTCTAAAACTCTCTTGGTATACCATATTTTTCAGAGTATAAGACGCTGTGGAGTATAAGACACACCTAGCTTTTGGGGAGGAAAACAAGAAAAAAAAATCTGCTTCTGCCTCCCAGCAATTTGCCTCCTTGCAGCAAACAGCATGTTTCAATTTCAGTTTCAATTTCAGCACAGCCTGATTAGCACAAGTAGCTGATTGTCGATTGGATTGGCCTCCTGGCCATCAGCTGTTTCAGGCTGCAGGGGTTGCCATAGCTTATTGCCACCTCGAAGCACCCATTTTCAGCCTCTGCGCATGCCATTTTCCATCCATTGTGCTAGGAATTGAAATGGGCGGGTGGTAGGGATTGGAATGGGTGGAAAATGGGGCAAACGGAGGCCAAAAACAGGGTGCGTGGAGGTGGCAATAGGCAATGGCAATCCCTGCAGCCTGAAACAGCTGATGGTTGGGAGGCTGATCCAACCAACGATCAGCTGCTTGTGCTAATCAAGTTGTGCTGAAGCTGAAACTGAAACAGGCTGTTTGCTGCAAGGAGGCAAATTGCTAGGAGGCAGAGGAAGAATTTTTCCCCCTTGTGCTAATCAGGCTAAACTGAAACTGAAACAGGCTGTTTGCTGCAAGGAGGCAAATTGCTAGGAGGCAGAGGTCAAAGGGTGGGGCCCGGCAGGTGAGCAGTACTACATTCAGTGTATAAGATGCACCCAAATGTACACCCTCTTTTGTGTGTGGGGGGGGGGGAGTGCGTCTTATACTATAAAAAATACAGTACACTCTGAAGCTGTAGCACGTTCCAGAAGAACGAAGATATTTCCTACATTTCCCGAAAGTCTTAATTCATTTATTGCCAAAACTTAGAAGTCTTTTGTATTATGAAAAAAAAAATGCATTTTCCATAATACATTCTCAGTGTTACGTTGCTCTGAATGTGCCCCTATTTGTCCCTCTTCCTACAATAAAACCTGTGCATATAAGACTAAGTAGGTTCAGTTTCTCATATATGGGTTATTTCTGAGGTTCAAAGAAGCAGCAAGCAAAGCCATCGGACAATTCAGTGCGGCTAAGGAATAACTTGACCGAGTTCTTTTTTGGGGGTGGAGCTCCCAAAAGCGTGACGGGCCTTCTGATGTTTTATGGGTCTGTAAGGATCTATTCCTGCCCGGAATCTCTGCAGACAGCTCAGAATAGCTAGAGTTTTCACTTCGCTGCCTACCGACTGGCATGCCAATCCCGTAGCCCTTGGTGTCCAGAAGGCCCCCGACCTGGGTGAGGTTGCAATTGCGCTGGCGGTAATACTCGTTCATGGTGGACTCCAGCAGGAAAGCATAGTTGGAGTTGAGCACGCGGGCGATGCCTTCTTCCGTGCTTTTAACAAAGACGCTCGGCTGCTTAGAATACATGTAATTCCACATTCTCTGATACGTCTGGTACCGCGAGTTCTTGACAAAACAAGAGAACAGAGAGAAGTCTAACGCCGCGATCGACTGGATAGGACTTCCTACAGAGCCAGAAGTGGGCTTTATTATTTATTTATCTATCTCACACCACTCATATCCTGGGCATAAATTGTTTCAACTTCTACCCTCAAAACAACTGCACACCAGAACAACTAAACACAAGGACAGTTGTTTCCCACATGTCATTATTCTGCTAGACAACTAATTCCTACAACACTGTCAAACTATTGACTAAGACTGTATTGCTATCATTCTTCTCATCCTTCCTATTACCTATCTCCTTGAAGATTTGTAGAATTCTATTCTATTCTATTTCTATTCTATTCTAAATAGAATAATCTATTCTAATTCTATTCTATTCTATTCTATTCTATTCCATTCTTATTGCATATATTGTTCTGATCTATTCTATTCCATTCCATTCCATCTGCCCATTCTATTCTATTCCATTCTACTCCATTCTTATTGTATATATTATTCTATTCTATTCTGTTCTAAGTGTTCTATTCTATTCTATTTCTATTCTATTCTATTCTATTCTATTCTATTCTAATTCTATTCTATTCCATTCTTATTGCATATATTATTCTATTCTATTCTGTTCTAATTGTTCTATTCTGTTCTGTTCTGTTCTGTGATGTTCTGTTCTGTTCTGTTCTGTGATGTTCTATTCTATTCTATTCTATTCTATTCTATTCTATTCTATTCTATTCTATTCCATTCCATTCCATTAAATTCCATTTCATTTCATTCCATTCTCTATTCCATTCCATTCCATCCGTCCATTTTATTCTATTCTATTCCATTCTTATTGTATATATTATTCTATTCTGTTCTGTTCTGTTCTGTTCTGTTCTGTTCTGTTCTATTCTATTCTATTCTATTCTATTCTATTCTATTCTATTCTAATTCTATTCCATTCCTTTTCCTTTTCCTTTCCCTTTACCTTTACCTATTCCTATTCCTGAATTCTGGCCTCAGAACCTCCGTCAGCAAAAGGCTTACTTGGAAAAATGTCATGCTGGAGCCGCCGTGGATTGTGCCGTACTCAATAGCTGTCTGGTCAGCCAGATCGTCGACGGATTCAATGGGCACGTCCATGCGCTGCACGGTGAGAAAAGCCGCCAGGTTAGCCGTATAGGAGGAGATGATGATCAAGGTAAAAGCCCACCTTGAGTGGAAGAAAAGGAAGCAAGTGACACAATGGAAATGATCTGGGCCTTGCAACTTAACTAATTTTATTCATCTAATGCTACTTCCTCTGTGTATCGGAAGCTGGTAAGGGTAGAAGTATGCAGTGGAGTACCCCAAGGCTCTGTTTTGGGCCTTGTTTTTTCATCAATGATTTGAACGAGGGGATAACTGGGGAACTCATCAACTTTGCAGATGACACCAAACTGACAGGAATAGCCAACACTCCAGAAGAAAGGCTCAAGATACAGAAGGATCTTGACAGACGTGAACATTGGGCCCTATCTAACAAAATGAAATTCAATGGTGAAAAAAGTCAGGTTCTACATTTAGGCAAGAAAAACGAAATGCACAGGGACAGTATTGGTGGTACCTTGCTCAATAGTAGTAACTGTGAGAGGGAACTTGGAGTCCTAGTGGACAACCATTTAAATAGGAGCCAGCCGTGTGCAGCAGCTGACAAAAAAGCCAACACAGTTCTAGGCTGCATCAACAGAGGGAGAGAATCAAGATCACGTGAAGTGTTAATACCACTTTATAAGGCCTTGGTAAGGCCACACTTGCATCCAGTTTTGGTCACCACAAGGTAAAAAGATGTTGAGACTCTAGAAAGAGTGCAGAGAAGAGCAACAAAGTTGATTAGAAGACTGGAGGCTAAAACATATGAAGAACAGTTGCAGGAACTGGGTATGTCTAGTTTAATGAAAAGAAGGACTAGGGAAGACATGATAGCAGTCTTCCAATATCTCAGGGGCTGCCACAAAGAAGAGGGAGTCAAACTATTCTCCAAAGCACCCGAGGGCAGGACAAGCAGCAATGGGTGGAAACTAATCAAGGAGAGAAGCAACTTAGAACTGAGGAGAAATTTCCTGACAGTGAGAACAATTAACCAGTGGAACAACTTGCCTCCAGAAGTTGTGAATGCTCCAACATTGGATATTTTAAAGAAGATGTTGGATATCCATTTGTCTGAAGTGGTGTAGAGTTTCCTGCCTAAGCAGGGGGTTGGACTAGATGACCTTCAAGGTCCTTTCCAACTTTGTTATTCTATTCTACTCTATAAGGCAGCAGTGCAAGACTTGTTTCTTCTATCAGTGGGATCGTTGGGTCCCAAATTATTATTGCGCATAAACTATTTTGTTATTAAAGTTTCAGGGTGTTTCTGGCTTTTTTTTATTATCAACAAAACCCAAGGGCATTACAGAACAAACGGTTGTGGAGATTAAGTTTTACATAACTACTGGAACGGAGAGATATTGTACACTAGCTAAGAGCCAGAAAACCATGTCATAAAAGAAATTTCGTGTTTTTTTCTTAGAAGGAAAACCTGTTTTTATCTATCTCCTTTTTTTTTTACCCTCGGCTGCTCATAGATTCCCAAGATTCAATCTGCAACTAAGAGCAAAAACATTAATGCCAACAAACTCTGGGGGATACCAAATTTATCATCAGATTTCATGCTAGCGTGGTGAACTAATAGCTTTGTTTAGAATTTAATTTAAAAAATCTTGAAGGATTACGGAAAATGGGTTCACTTAATCATGGGGAAACGTGAGTATATAA
This sequence comes from Thamnophis elegans, assembly GCF_009769535.1. NCBI lineage: Eukaryota > Metazoa > Chordata > Lepidosauria > Squamata > Natricidae > Thamnophis > Thamnophis elegans. The sequence continues at coordinate 45,562,655 of NC_045553.1, forward strand.
AGCTTCTCCAAATGTATTAACATGGGAATATTTGGACCCAGAGTGCCACGAAGTGTTTCATTTGCTATTCTATCGGATGTCTTCACTATTATTTAGGTTTGGCTAGTCTAAAGTGAAGAATTTATTTATTTATTTATTAAATTTTGTATGCCGCCCACTTTCAAAAGAGACTCAGGGCGGCTTTCAATAAAAGGGGACTAAGAGGTGATATGACAGCAGTATTCCAGTGTTTGAGAGGCTGCCACAAAGAAGAGGGAGTCAAGCTATTCTCCAAAGACCCTGAGGACAGGACAAGAAACAGTGGATGGAAACTAATCAAGGAGAGAAGGAACCTGAAATAAAGGAGAAACTTCCTAACTGTGAAAACAATTTACCAGTGGAACTGCTTGCTACCATAAGTTGTGGATGCTCCATCACTGGAGGTTTTTAAGGAAAAGACTAGACAGTCACTTGTCTGAAATGGTACAGGTGTCAACTGGCAAAGCATCCCTGGCCAGCTCTTGAGTTGCCATAGGAAAAGGGGGGGGGGGTGGGAAACCGATGAAACAGCACGGCAGTAATAAACAGATGCACATTCCAGACTTATCTCTCTCACGGCTGTATCCCAGGGTTACTTACAGCGGCTGGAGGGGAGTGATCTCTACAACCCTCGAAATTGCCCCATTAGCGAATGTGATGGATGACACATGGCGGTGGGGCAAACAGGGTCATGATTGGGGCAGTAAATTACGTGGGGTCATAGCTGGCTTCACTGGGGAACCTGCCGACATGAAACTCCTAATAACTAACTGGATTTCTTTTGAATCTTGGCTCGAGACTTATGATTAAATTAGGGCATTGCTCGGAACCCTGACAACAGGGTCTCCTTCCAGCTCTATCCTGATTGGTTGATTGACGTTACCAAAGCTCTCACCCCCAATAATTCATGTCGATAACATTCTATGCAATGGTGGGTTCTGGATATTGTTGCAACCTGTTCGGTTGCAACGGAGCCCGGCGTCCTCCACCTGAACGCGCAAACTATGCACACATGCATGCACAGCGCGTGCGTGCATCTTACCATCCAGCAACACCTCCGTGAGCCTCTGTGATGCTCCAGCTGCTTGGTGGAGCACTGCACAGGCACTGTATGCGCCATGCGCATGCGTGGAAGCACCGAAGAGTTTAAAGAAAGGTAAGGAGTGCGGGTGGGCGGGTGGGTCCTCCGGAGCACCGTACTGGAACAGTACTTAGTGCTCTGGGCAGGATCCGGTACGCCCATACCAGGGCGTACCGCCTGCAACCCACCACTGATTCTATGGAACCACCTCAAGAAGAAACATGTTTTTCATTTTCTTACCAGACTCCACTGACACAGCGGGTGGACAAAGCTCGCGGGGCAATTGTGGATCCCTGTTGCATGAATCCACCGACAGGAAACCACAGGCTGTTGCCCAGAGAATACTGATTTACCAGTAGATTGCATTGCCCTTGGGAACAAGGGTGGGGGCTGTACCACTCATAGGGTGTCAATCTGCAGGATCAAAACACAACACATCTGGTTACACTGGCACGCAAACACAAGGTGGCATAGAAGCAAGAGTGTCCAATTCCCCTGGGCGCATCATTTCTCAAGAGGAAGTCTTGCTGTTGGAATAGCATCTCATACGATTATGATCAATTTGCAACCAGAATCTATCACCTTTGCCTGCCTCTTCATAATTGTTTAGCCGAGTGGAAATTGTTTCCTCTTAATAAAGCAAACTTTAAGAAAGAGAAAGGCTCAGATTGGCAACTCTCTGATTTAATTCTCCTTGACCACAATTCAGAGCGCAGCAGGGATTATTGCTGCGCATGTGCAGTTGACTGAAAACTGTTTTACGCATGCGCAGAAAAATGCCCGTGACGGCAGAAGAAACCGGGGAACTGGTTCGGGGGCGTGGCAGGCATGGGTTGCTGCCGGTTCCAGCAGCCCAAGCAGCCATACTGCTATCGGTTCGGTCGAACTGGGCCGAACCGGTGGGAACCCACCACTGACTCAGGGGTATTGTTTGGCAGAAGTAAGATTCCCTCTTGGTCATCCCCCTGACACTGAGTGTCTGTTATCTGAAGCCCCGTGTCATTGGTGGCAGACACGTTCAGAAAACATATCCGGAGCAGCCGTATCTTTGTGCCGACAGGCTCCAACTGTGTTGTAAGTGGCTTCAAATCCTGTGTGTTGCTGAAAACCTGTATGAGCTCATGAATCTGACAGTTTCAGCTGCACTAAAAGACCCCCAAAGGTGACCAGCATTACATCTTTGTAGCCTTCATATGCATCTACAAAGAGTGAAAAATCTGTGGCGTCTCTTGCGGAAACCGAAGCGACACGATCCTGTTTTGATCAGAAAGAACTGCAATGGTGGGGGTCAGAAAATTCTATTTCTACCCAAAATAGGTTGCGGGGAAGAGCTACAGTACAGCACAATCACACACAACTAGGGTCTGCCATTCCAAAAACTTAGATTTAACCTTCTTAGATTCCCCCCACCCTAATTTTCAGAAATTCTGGACGCTTGTCAAATAAAAAACAAATTATACTACAGTGCTCTGGACTCACCTTTAGAATGAGGCTGTATGTTTACTAATAGTTCTTATTTTATTAACAAATATGTAAAATACACACAAACAAAACTTAGACGTACACCACATTTACACAATACAATACGAACAGGAGCTTCCTGTTCTTTCTAATAGCAATTATCAATCGATACCGCTCACCTTATATTATTTCCCCTTCTATTGTGTT